>NW_022196904.1:68476228-68503855 GCF_008632895.1 Mastomys coucha
TGATAGAGATGTCAATCTCCGCATCCTGAAACTTTGTTTCAGTCTTTATAATCTGTGCTTATAGATGGACCCGTCCTGACTCCTATACACACTGAGAAGCGACAAGTTAGTGAAGCATCAGTACGGAGACCTCCAGTACATTAAATAATATCTCCAGCATCCTCTGGTGCTTCTCAGTCAGGGAATAGCAGTATTGCAGCCACATTGCTGACTAGTTACAGGTCAGGATTCTGGAACAGTGGCTGGGGCCAAGCTCAGCCAACTGTTTGCATTTGTATAGCTTCAAAACTAAGATCCATTTTCATATTTTGTTTTTTAAAAAAAAAATCAAAGGAAAACCATACATCGTGACCTGTGAGAACTAGATAAAAACTGACATTTCTGTGCTCATATCTCTTCACTGTCGTCTACAGCTACTTTCAAGATGCAAAGTTGAATCATTGCTGCACAGACCATATGGCTTGCAAGGATGGGATTTACTCTTTGGCCCTATGGGAAAAAAAATGTTGCCAGCCCCCACCAAGAGCAAGGCAGCACCAGAGTGCTAATCCTAGCCCCAGGAGTGCTCCACCAATGACACCCTGTCCAGGCCACCTCACCTGTCTGTGCCTCCCTTTTCTCAGCTGTTAAATGGGAGTAATAAACTGCCTGCCTCATAACAATGACATGGGAATTGAAGATGTGTGTTGAAGAGTTCTTGAGGGGCTCAGAGGAGGGGGCAAAGCCCTGCTCCTAATATAATTCACCGGAGACCCCAGCTTCAATCCCAGTACCACAAAATACTACTAGTAAGCAATAACAACAACAAGATCCATGAGCCCTTGCAGGACTGGGGACACAGAAGTCCCTGGAAGGCACAAGCTAAGGGGATTTTATGAGACGTCTTTCCTTAGTTTTTTTAGTACAGATGGCATCATGCTTCTGTTAGAAGTTGTCATTTCTTGGCCATAGATGTTTTTTATTGCAAAAGAGTAGGGTCATCTTTGACTTTAATGACCCATCATGGCAGAGGGATAGAAGGACAGAAAACCTGTCATTCGTGACTTCCAGGAAAACAACTTCAAGAAAGCACTTGTGAATCACTAGATACAGAACACTTGCCATTGAGTCTGACAACCTGGATTTAATCTCTAGAAATACACAAGATGAAAAGGGGGGGAACTAATTCTTCTAGGTTGTCTTTACAGGCACACACACAGGCATACACACATGCACACACCAGGTTACACAACAACAACACCAAACAACAGCAGCAGCAAAAAATGAACATATATGAATATTTAAATAAGCCGACTTTTAAAAGAAAAAAAATCCCCATGGTGGGCTAGGGCAAGAGAGAGGAGATACACGCCAGGGAAGGTACAGCCTTGACATTTGCGAATGACGTTGGCTGCCTCCTGCCAAGTCTCCTATGACTCACTGCTTGGTACCAAACAAGGCAAGTCACTTATGGTAACTGTGCTGGCTGCTATTAGAAGGCCACAGGTTTCAGTGGGAAAGGCTGCTCTTCAAAGTATAATAAATGAATAGGATGAGGTAAGAGACTACAATTGGTATGGTTTTGTTAATGCCAAATAGGGGAGGCAGCGCCTAGTGCCAGTACATGAGGTTCTTCATGTCCATTGCTTTTTCTGGGTGCTCCAGTTCAATAAGTATACATTTTTAAAGGAATGTCAGGACTTAAGTAAACCCTGTGGTGCAGGAGTGGCAGAAGCCAAACCGGCTGTCCCTACAGATGTCTCATAAAGCCTGCTGTAGGGTCAAAAGGAAAGAGATCTCAGTGATGATGAGAGATGGGAGAATACATGGCAATTAGGGCCCTCATAAGGACCCACAGCCCTGTTTCCACCTGTGTCCCTTCTCCAATCAGTAGCAAGGAAGGGAGGGTAGAGAGACCGCAAAGAGCTGTACCTGGGCTCTCTCCCTTACCTTACAGCAACTGCTTCCACTTTATGATGTTAACAGCAAAATTCTCAAGAGGAGGTAATTTTTATCTCTGAGGGGATAGTTGGCACTATCTGCAGACAGTTTTGATTGTCACAACTGGGGAAAGAATAACACTAATGTCTAGTAAGTAGGGGAAAGAGACAGACAGGACAGACCCTTGGCAAAGTGTCTGTCCCAGAAGTCCCCAGCTCTGAGATGACAGCCTTTGCCTTATCACATAAAGCTCCTGCCCAAGTTGTCATCAAAGCTAGTAGAGTCCCATGGCTTAAAGCATCACTTTTGAAAATGACTGCTTTGCAGCAAACGCTATGGTCCAAAACAAAAGGCCTGCCCTTACACCAGTGAGTCTCGGAGAGAAATTCAGAACTGATGGCTTTCAGGACCCTCTCAAGTCAAGT
This sequence comes from Mastomys coucha, assembly GCF_008632895.1. NCBI lineage: Eukaryota > Metazoa > Chordata > Mammalia > Rodentia > Muridae > Mastomys > Mastomys coucha. Next base: position 68,478,574 of record NW_022196904.1, read on the forward strand.
GGGTGAACAAGTTATCAATGAGATCTATCTGGCAAGAGCCTTCTCCCATGTTCATCTCAGTTTCCAGGCCCAAGCTTCCACATTGCCTCTTCATGAAACTCCAAAACAACCAACCTGACAGGACCCCATGCACATCCCTTTTCCAGAAAGAGTGACAAAATGTGATGGTCCATGACAACACATACTCTAGGACCCAAACTGGACTTACGGGTGCTGCTCAGGAAACCCCATTAGAGTCAAGATGGATCTCATAGAGCATGGCTTGGATGGAATATAGTCAAAAGGATGCGACTCCTCCACAGCATGGAGAAACCCAGCCCCTCTCCATAATGCACAATAGCATCTCTGAATCCTAGAGACCCAGGACCAAGGTTCCTGATTCATATCCCGTTCTGGAATATGACAAAGCATAAATTAAGTACTAATTGAGGATACATGGACCTTTTGTGCTTGAATAAATTAGATGATGCTTTGTCCTATTGCTTTCTCTTCTGCTTTCTGTTTCACTTGAGCCAATATGGAAATGACCTGGCATTCTCCAAGAATCTGAAAATTAGTTGGTACAGACAGTGTGGTCCATATTTTAATTAAAAAACATGTCCTGTTTCCTTTATAATCCCAGTATTTAACATCTGTATTCATCTATCCAGAAAATTCTAGAACATGGAGACATCTGCTGCCATATAACCATAGAAAAAGAAGATGCAAGGAAGTCCACAAGAGGGTCAGGGTACCCTCCCCCAGCCAAAACTTCCTGTCACTTGACCAGGTACTTGACCAGGCAGGAAGTTGGTGGATTGGACTTGGTCTCAGCCTTCCTGCAGACACAGTAGGCCCCATACTGCCTCTTTCCCAACCTTTTCTCTCTCCTCCCTCCCTTTCTGTCACATTGCTGTTCTTTTCAATGTGACTTCACGCAGCTATTAATGAGCTGTTCTTCAGAACCAAACTTTCTAGACAACTAAATTTAAATGTAAAACCTTTGCGTTGTCAAGTTCCTTGCTACATCTCTTTTTTTCCTCTCCCTAAAATGCAGTCCATATCTGCCTGACTTCTCAATGACAGCACACAGAGCTTGAGTCACACTCTCTTGATAACCTCAACAACAATGTCTACTGGGCTCTGATACCCCAAAGCCTTCAGAAACTTCTTCAAGTGGATGGAACTCATCCCCCTGCCTCAGATGGCCTTTCCCCCATAGAACTTCCGTCTTGAATGGCACATTCATTTTAGCACTTTTCTAGTTTTTGATTTGATATTAGGATGTGGGGGCCCTGAAGCAGCCTATTTTCTTCCAATGCATCGTGGCTAATCTCCTCTGCAGCCTGTTGGAACACAGCAGTTCAAGGCTGATGGATGGAGGTAGTCTGGCCTAGACACGCAACAGTCTCAGAGCTGGGACCTGGATGCTGTTAGGCCAGATACACAAGCCTCAGCAGTCCTCACATTCCTTATGGCAAGTCGGCTGTGTGAGGGTTAGAGAGGCAGGGTTAGAGCATCAATGTGCTCATACTCGAGTAAATGCACATGGCTAGGGTGTGGTCAGGTAGTGCCATTACTAATGGTGGAAGTGTATGCTCACTAAGAATAAATAGGATCTGGAAAGGGTTTCAAAGAATTTGAAAAAAATCACACACACACACACACACACACACACACACACACGATTCTTATTCTTTGTTTCCCTTCTCTTTCTAGATCTCTGAACTTACCACATAAATGGAGTTTTCCAGGATGTGAAATCATAAACCACATTCATCTGGTGATACCTAAGTGTTCACTATCATTACATTCATTGTATCTACTCTTGGCTTGACCTCCTGGAAAGGGGTTAAAATCATTATTTCTGCCCCTTTAAGACTACCACACCCAACACAACTGGGTGTTGGGCTGGGTATGATAGCCTTAAAGGGGCAGTGTCTATCCCCAACTCACTCTTATTGTGACTGAGCCAGCTTCCATGTGGCTGGGCAAGTGCAGTTCACTAAGTATGGAAGAACTTAACTTTCTATTGATTATTATTATGTTTCCAAAGAGATACATATCCACTTTCTGACTTGGCCTAAGCCAAGAACTGTGGGTAAGATTGAAAAGCTGCACCTAAAGTAAGAAATTTTATATTCTATACCTACTCTCCTATATGCATTTTCAGCAAAATGAAAGATAATGGGCACTTGCTTTGGCTTTCTTTGGTAATTTTGAATTTTGTAGTTTATAAGAATAAAAACCACTGTTCTGACAGGGCTGGCAGCTCTAGTGTATAAACCCAAGTTCATTAAGCAGAAAATGTTGTAGATGCTTTGCCTGGCATATCTGGCAGTCTTCATCATTGTTCATTGGGGATAGGGGTATCTAAGCTGGCAGTTCTAATGCAACATTCTTTAATCATATCTTAGATAGTATTTAAGTAAATGGTCTAATGTCTACATAATTATTGAACTGTCTTTTTTTTTAACTTAATGTTTTTATTGATTATTTGGAAATGTCACAAAATGTATCCCAATGCCATTCATTTCCCAGTCCCCCCTGGATCACATTTCACCCTTTCGACTATCTTCCTACCCCACCTCCCAAAAAAGAAGAAAAAAAAAGAAAAGAAAAAACAAAAACAAAAACAAAACAAAACAAAAAACCCAAGTCCAATCTGTGTTGCCCATATATTCACTGGAGTGCATCCAAATTCCTAGTGTCCTGCCCTTTAAAGACAACTGAGTCCTTCCCCATCCCTAACCAGCACCCCCTCCCCCAGAAGCTATCAGCTGTGAAGAACTACACTTCAGTATCCTATCACAGAGGAAAAATATTTTTAAAGTTTTAAATGATTTAAAAAATTGTTTTTAAAGACCAAGTTCTACTGAGTGGAGTCTGCTGGCCTAGAAATTGATATGCAGATCATGCTGGTATCTGCCTGACTTTGCCTCTAGAGTATTAGAGGTATACACTGCCACACCTGCACCTTAAATGATTAAATGTTTTCATTTTAGATTTATCTCAATAATGGTTTACCTCCATAGATGTCTATGTATCATGTACATGCTTGGTACCCTGGAAGGTCAGAAGAGGACACTGAATGCCCTGGGTCTAAAGTTACATAGGTCATGAGTCACCACCATGTGGGTGCTAGGAATCAAATCCAGGTACTCTGTAAGAGCAACAAACGCTAAGCTATCTCTCATTCCTAATTTAACTACTAGACACCTATCACTTCCTTTGATTTCTAGCTAAGGATAGGTTACACTCTATCTTTATCCTCTTTGTAGAAAATTATTGTCTATTTTGAGATAGGGTCTCATGTAGTAGGTAGAGGCTGGCTTGGAACTCCTGACACTTCTGTTTCTATCTCCTAAGTACTGGGATTACAGTATGTGGTACCATGTCCAGATCTTTACAGGACACCAAGATAAACTACAGCAAGAGTCTGAGACAGAGAATTGAGAGTTTTGAAGCCATTTAGTGTGTTTAAGGCCAACCTCTGATGTATAAAACCCTATCTCAAAAGGAAAAAAAATGTAAAGGGCTGGAGAGATGTCTCAGCAAATAAGAGTACTTGGTGCCCTTGGGAGGATCTGAGTTTAGTTTCTAACACTCACATGGCCACTCATAATCTTCCCTAACTTCAATTCTAGGTCATCTGACACCATTTTCTGACCTGAAGGAATACCAGGCATGCATGTGCCGAACAACATACATACACACACACACACACACACACACACACACACACACATGCAAACATACATGCATAAAATAACATGAGTAAATGTTGGTCTGTAGTGGCCCACATCTTTAATTCCAGCACTTGGGAAGCAGAGGATCTCTGAGTTCGAGGCCAGCCTGGTCTACAGAGTTAAGTTCCAGGACAGCCAGAACTACACAGAGAAACCCTATCTCAAAAAACAAAAACAAAAACAAAAACAAAAACAAAAACAAAAAAAGGAGATGGATGGATAATGAGTAAAACCATGGGTTTTTAAAAGTGTAATTATATGAGTATGAGTGTAAAAATATGCAAAGAGTATATACTTCAGTAGGTGGTTTGAAGATTTGACTGGTTATTTCAGGTCCTATAGTGGGCCTTTTGAGAAACTCCAAAAGAAAAAGATAAGGTCCCTGCTCATGTCTAATGAAGGAAGGACAGAGTTCAGAATGGTATGTAAGTGCTAGAAGAAAGGTTGAGAATACTGTGACTGAAAAGAGAGCTCAGCAGTTAGGAGCACTTACAACTCCTGCAGACAACCCAGTTCCCAGCAGCCACATTGTGGCTCACAACCTTCTATAACTCCAGTTCCCAGAGATCTGATGCCCTCTTCTGGCCTCCAAGGGCACCAGGCACGCAGATGGTGCTCATACATAGGTGTATGCAAAGCATACATACACATAAGTAAAAGTAACTCGAGTACTGAGAAGCCATTTATATGGTAGAGGACTTGTTCAACCTCTTGGTGAAGCTGGAAATGATGTAGTTTATCTTGGTGTCCTGTAAAGATCTGGACATGAACTGTCTTTTTTAAAGGTGTTTAGATAAGCTCAGCTAATTCGGGACACTGCAGCCAACCGTGCATCAGTGTGCTTGACTTTAGCACCTTACAGCATTATTTATGAAAGAAAATATATAAATATGAAGTACCTCATGCTGAATGTTATTATACTGTATTTTTAATGTAACAGTGCAGATCTTGTTAGATACATGAATGTGTATAATCATGTTAAATGCAAATAAAATAAATTTGGCTCATAATAAAAATCATTGTTTCTTGGTGGGTTTTTGTTTCATATATAAGTACCCCACTCCTCCATCACAGAACTAAATAACTTCAAAAACCAAAGTTATACACAAATGTTTCTTCTCTCCAGACCATCTCCAGATAAACCTAAGGTCCCCTAAGTCTTGTTCCAATAGGGGGGCCTAACCTGAAATGTAATTTGGCTTCTGGAGAGATGAGCCTCCAAGTCTACTTCCTAATGAGTCATCATTAGAACCTGTGTGTGTGTGTGTGTGTGTGTGTGTGTGTGTGTGTGTGTGTGTGTGTGTGTTTCTACATATACACAATGTACCATGTATTTATTTGATTTTGAAGCCATATGGGTCAATAAGGAAACTGATTTGTTATCTAGCCATATTATGCCTAGTGATCCAGACAGCAGCTTAGCTTTCAATTGTCTGTTATGTTTAGCATTATAAACAAACCTTCCAGAACAACAGCTCCATGAAGTTCAGGCCTCAAGGGGTCTAGGGAAGAGCTGCTTGAAAACATACTAGCCAAACCACCAGCTCTTTCATGTGATAGCTGCTAGTAGGAAGTTGGATGCCTGGAGAACCAGACATGAGAGCCAGGGAAGCATGGGATGCCCATGGGGATCAGGGTGGCTTGAGATGGTGACTCCAGCATGCCAAGATATTAGCACACCAGACAACAAGCATGTGTGTGCCAGGGACCATGGCAAGCCAGCCCCACATCTGGGATCCGCCCTCAGATACAGAAAAGCACATTCAGATCCTAAAACTAACAGATGGGAGAGACAGCATCTGTTCTGGTTTCCTGATTATTTCTAAAGCCTGTGCCAGGAATGAAGAAAGTATGTGTGCACACCTGTGCTCTTCAGGTGCTGAGGTGCTATTCCCTAACAAGAAAAGATCAAGGGCACGGTCCCTCTGTTGCCCAACTAACAAAGATCTAATTCCCCAAAGTAAGATTTTATCAGCAAGCCAACCTGTTCGCTTTGGAGTCCAGATTCTTCTGTCCTAACTCCTGGTCTTTCTGTCATTCCCTCCCCTCTCCAGTCTATCTGTGTCTCTGTTCCCATTGCTCTCATTTGGGCTGTTGTGCCATATTGACCACAGCTTGCTTATTATGGTCATGCCAAATAGCCACCACTTTCAATCTCTTCCCATTTTTTCATTCTTTTCCTTCATCAGTCTAGTAGCCAGAGGGATCAAATCCTCCATGGCTTCCTTTTACAATTACAACAATCCCAAGCATCAGCCCATGGCAAGCAAGACCCTATATGAGCACGCCAGCAGGGCCCTTCCTCTGTACATACTCCCTTTGTTGGGTTAGCTCCAGCCAGACTGGCCTGACTATGAAGCAGGAGTATTCCCAACAGGATCTTCTTCAGGGAACACTTCCCTGACTCCTTTAATTCCTCCAGGTCTCCTCTGAAATCTCCCATGCTCAGAGAAGCCAGCCCTCTATGCCTCTGTACTCATAACCCCCATCTCTCCTCCAGTTCTTCTCTAGCACAGCTCTGTTTGTCTCCTTTGTGGCTTTAATAGCCGTGTATAATAGTCTTATTTGATTATTTTATTACATTTTGTCATAAAGGCATCTACACTAGAACCATAATGCATGGGAACAGCAATTGGATCTGTCTTGTTTTCCACTTATTTCCAGAATCTCAAATAAAGGCAGCTGCTGCAGAGTAAATACATACCTGGAAAGCCTCCAAGAGGTTACCCTGCCTCCATCCACGATGGTCCCCATGCTGGTTACTTAAATGGCCCTGATTCCTGATCCCTTGAGTTAACCAGAGCTCAAGTCTGACCCCACATTACCCTGATGATCCCCAAGAAAGATGTGGCTTAGAGTACAGGCTTAAGTAAGGTCTTAGATATGTCAGGCACCCCGAGGAATCATTATGGGGCTAAGAACAGAAAGAAGATAGTCCTGAAGCTTTCAGAGACCCAAATCCACAGCTGCCTCTCAAGTCTGTGCCTGATGCCATGGTCTCCAGCCACCAATTCATGCCCATATCCTTCATTGTGGAAAATACTTTCAAAAGACTCATCCATAGTCAGAGACCCTACTTCCTCCTCTCTCTTTGATATTTCAACTTCATTTGTCTCTGATCTGCACTTATAGGAACCACACTGAAAGGGCTGCCAGTATGTCCTCTGTTGGTGACTCCAACAGACTCTCCAACATTGTCTCTCTTTTTCTTGAAACATACTGTATTTCTGGCATCCTTGGCTGCACTGTCCTGAGTTGCTGTCTTGTCTTAGACATTCCTTCTTAGCCTCCTTTGTTGATCCTCTATACTTAGATCCTTAAATGTCAGTGTCTGCTGGATCTTACCCTAAGGTTCTTCATTTCACCTATTTCCCTCATGGCCAAGGTGATCTCAGCCAGGGGATTGTCGTAAGTGCTTTCTATATGATGCCACCACCTCAATGGCTTCCTCTAGCAAGACTTTTTTTTCCCTACTTCAGGTTCTCAAGTTGTGGCTTATCAGATCCAGTAGCAGCCTTTGCTTTCTACTTCAGAGTTTTCTGTGTCTCAGTAAACTGCATCAGCAATGCTCAATGGCACAAACCAAACTCCACCACGTCCACCACCTCAGCATCTAAGCTGTCAATAAGTCCAATTAAGAGCATACACCATTGCCTCTCGCAAAGATCACTCCCTCCAAAACATGGACATTGCTTCCACTCACTTGAGTAAATCTGTCTTCGACACAGAAGCCTGAATGCGCATTTCAAAACTCATGATAAATTTGAACATAAACAAACAAGTACATGAACCTCCAGTGATTTTATTTTCTGTACTTGGCAGTTGTGATAAAAGTCAGACTTCACAAAGACCAACAAAGTGCTATGTGATGTGACTCATACCCCTCCATCCCCAGCTCAAACAAGGCTCCCTCTTATCTCAACTGCCTTTTCCCCAGTGGTAGCCTGCCTTTTCTCCAGGACCCCAAGAACCCTCCCTCCAGCAGGACCTTTACATTTGCTGTATCCCTTAGCCAAGGTGCCACTAAAGAGTCTCCTAAAATATCACTGGCTGCTGTGGCCTTCTCTAACCAACCTAGCAATAATCATTTTCTATATAACCTTCTATTAAATGAATAGCCATCAATCCAGGGTGGCCATGTTTCTCTGAAAATATATAGCAATGCCTAGAGATATTTTGCCTTTACTGGGAAGTGGCATAAGGTCTACAGTGCACAGGATAATCCCTCATAGTAAAGTTTTTTCCAATTTCAAATGTCAATAGCACCAAGACTGTACAAAGTTGCCCTATATATTCCCTTCATCCTGGTGATCACAATCCCTCCCTTTTGCAGTTTCTTGTATATAGTATTTCTCTTGTGGTAGAATGCAAGGTCCAGAAGAGCAAGCATAATATGGATCTTGTTCAACCTACAGCAGCCCAGGTCCTGGCATGTTTCAGAAAACATAAGTAACTGACTGCTCCTTCTCAGAACATGATGACACTACATCAAATCTTGAAAGAGCTATGGCTACCAAGGTCTTCAGGGGCATCAGCATCTTTTCCAGCTGTCTAAAGAGACTAAAACATGGACAGAACAGTGCTTGTGCATTGAGATTCAAGCCTGGAATTCATGTGTCCCTGGAAAATGAACTCCTCCATGGAGATAAGAGTCAACTGGGTCATTCAACTCCAGACCCTGTTAGACATCTTAGCTTTGAACCAGGACAGAAAAAGAATGGAAAGAGCCCATAGTAGGGCACAGACATTGACTTTTTCCCTTCTTCCTCAGTGGTCCCTGGAGGAGAAAGCCTGAAGAAAAAGATGAGTCTCATTCTGCCCCAAGCAGCTGGCCAGAAAGAGATGTGACAATATGAGCTCTAAGATCCGCTGGCCTCGGGGGTTTTGAGAGCACTGCCTTTCGGGTGGTCAATTTCCTTAGAAAAATATGAAATGGCCAGGCCACCCTTTACTGAATTATAAAACACTTATCACTTCTTTAATAACTACCCACATGGAGGACTTAATTCACTCAATATGGAAGTTATAAAGGCGAATTGGTAAGTGAGCATTAAGCTCAAGTGCATTGCATAAAGACTTACGAGGGCAATATTTTCCCCCATTAAAAGGGTAGATTTTCTCACTGCAACTGTGTCTTAGAGTTAATGTGGAGAAGTCACTCCAGAGCTCAGGGCATTTTCATTGTTAGAGGGTAATTCCAGGTCACTGAGAGGAAGGGGGGACCTTGACTTTGCAAGAATAATTATCCCAGAACCTGAAAGTGTCAGAGTGATTAGTCAAGGTAACCATCAGAAAGACAAGATGCCATTCACGGTTCTTGGCTCTCTGCTCTGCACACATGAGGCTGAAATGTGAACAGGCCAAAGAGGTAAAAAAAAAAAAAAATTATAAATGGAATGCAGAATGGGATAGACCTCAACAGAAGAGGGATACACAGGACCTGCAAGAGGGAGGCTGCCCCAGAAGCCAGATCCTTTAAGAGATTCTGGTCATTTAGAATCTAAAGGGATGGAAGTGATTATCAGAGTAGCTCTGGAGCTTCTAAAGGTTCCAAAGGGCTCCATGTCGGGAGCTGGGAAGACAGGCTTCTTTCCTGACCAATTGAAGGAAAGGTTCTGTGACCTTTGTTCTCTCCAGCTCCAGCATCGCAACCATTTTCCTCTCCTCCAGCAATAAACCATCTGTTCTTTTCCCCATATGTTCACTCTTTCTGAAACGGTCTCTCTACTCACATGGCTTCAATTGCTACTAATTAGAGATTAATTCCAATTCTGAATCTACATCCTACATGCCTAACCTGTCCCCTGTCCTGGAGTTCTTGTTATCACAAAACATATTCCCCTCAACTCTGAAAAGCAAATATGAACAAAACAGCTTATTCTTAACTTTGGAAATCTCCCAAATACTTCCCTGATTCCTCCTGACCAGCATGGCAGGAACCATGGGAAAACCTAACGTAGTACCCTACCAGTGAGTTAGCAAGACTGCTGCTGAGTTCAGGAATCTGTAGTAGAATATGGGACACAGGCTATGATCAATTAATGATGTCTGCCATGGTCACAGTATATAGAGGGGGCAGGGAGAGTACCATCTATAAAGCATATCTATCCAAGAGGCTTTCTGACATCTTCCCTCACAGACTCAAGTCCCACTAGTATCTCCTTCCTTGTACTTCTAATGATTTATTTAATCTTTGTGTCTGAGACGCTTATGCTCAAAAGCAAAAAGTAATATTTTAACAGACCCTTCAACTTCTAATCTTCATATTCTAATCTGTTTTAAGGCTCCACTTTCTCAAAATAACATTGAACACGTTCCTGGCAGTCTCAAGACCTCCCTGATGGCAAACAAATAGCTCTCTCACTAAAGCAGAACTTCTATTAAAAAGCTTTAAACCTGTTGGAAACTCTTTGATGTAAGGATCTGTAGCCCCTTGGAGGGGAGCAAGAACTGTTCCAGTTCTCTGTGTACCACCTGCACAACGGCAGTGGTTCCCTAGGGTGCAGATCCACAGTGAATCTGAGAGACAAGGAGCCATCATGGGACCTGTGCAACGATTTTTGTGACTCTTATTCCATTCCTTCCTATATCTTCTCTCCCTTTTATCACATGAAGTCTAAACTACTCAGGGAGTTGTGCTCATGTCAACAGAAATATCAGCCTGCCAAGAACCTCCACAGCCTGTTCCTCCCTGGACCTTTTGAAAAAGACTGGAACAGTGTAAATTTGATGATCTTTAGGGCTAACAGTGGCCTTAACTCTCACCAGCCACTGATAAGACAAGGCCATCTCCTGTGGCCTCAGCTTTCCCTTCTATACAATGGGAACAGTGGTGCCATCTCACACAGGCATCGTATGGATGAATTTAAATGGTGCTAGTAACAGTCCCAACCTGTCACGTTAAATATGCTAGAGTTCAAGGAATGTTTATCTTCTCTTCTAAAAAGAAAATTGTTCCATGGATTATGTAAGAATCTAAGTCAGGGACCTAAGCCACTATGGCAGGGAGAATGACTATATTTGTTATTTTTGGTCATTATATCAACAGAAAGAACTGAAAAGAGGAAGGCTGCATTATGGATCACAGTATTAGAGAGTTCATCTCATAGAATGCGAGCCTATACACGTGAGCAAAACATCATTGCAGTGGTAGCTTGTGGGAAAAAGGTTTCTTCGTGGTCAACAAGAAGCAGGGGAAGGATGCTGGAACTCACCTGGCCTTACTCTTCCCCTCCTTTCATTCCATCTAAGCACACAGCCCGTGGGTGATACCATCAACATCCAGAGTAGCTATTCCCTTCTCAGTTAACCTTCTCTGGAAAGAGCCTCCCCAGACTCCTGGGTGGCTCTAAATCCATTTAAGTTGACAGTAAAGAGCAACCATTATGGTACCTCTGTGTGTAGCTTGCAGTGGCTGAGGCTGTGGTGAGAATGCAGTGGGGCCTCCATGTCTGATTCTACCAACCTTCATTTATCTACCACTCAGAACTCAGCCTCCACTTTACACGTTAGCCAAAGACACATCTGATACCCAGACTTGGCCTGTTTATGCTCCCTTTCAGCTATGTCCCTGATCCTGGCAGCCCCCAGGTTTTCAGGCCAGGGAGTCTCTGTGTGGCTGAACATCTTCTGGGCTTCTGATATGTGCATCTTCTCCTCTCCATTAAGATTTTATCAAACCACTCATCACCACCCAGATGCAGTCACTCAGTGATCCCAGCATCACCCTCCAATTACTGGGGAATTATTTCTGTGCAGCTGCTGATGTACGTACGCGATCCTGTCACCTGTGAGACTCGGCATTATTTGCCTGGCTTCCCTCGTGAGAGCAAAAATTCCTTGACAACCAAGACGGATGCCTTCTATTTATTTTGTTTGCCCTCTTGTCTCCTGCACTTCAGTGCTCAGCTCAGCTCAGCAAGAGAGTGTTTAGACCACACAGGGAGTCCCAGAGTAGAACTGAGAGGAAGTGAGCACCATCCTGAAGCCAAGAAGAGCTGTCCAAGGTCTGGGAATAGGCTGAGGTTCAATGCAAAAGGACAGAAACACACAAAACAGGACAGAGAAAAACATGCTGACTGACGTACAAGCTCCTTGGCTCCTTGTTCTTCAAAACTCATCCCAGTTGTCTCTACCTTATAACACCCTTTCCTGGGACCCCGGACCTCTTTCCCAGGTCTCAAAGCCTCTGTCATAGAACTGGCACTGATATTTAAAGTAGACACTATCTGGAGAAGTGAAGTGGAGTAGCGAAGAAAGATGAATAATGGCACACAGGCATTAAAAAAAAATCATAAGGAAGCCTATTACTTTGTGTATATGCTAATTAAAAAAACTATTCGGGGACTGGCAAGATGGCTCAGCAGGTAAAGGTGCTTGCTTTCCAAGCCTGATGACCCTCAGATGCACATTCAATCCCCAGGACCCACTTGGCAGAAGGGGAGAAGGTGACTCATGCAAGTGGCACACTAACCTTCACCCATGTGCCATGACACACATGTATACACAAGTAGGCACACACAATCAATCAGTCAATGAAATCTATAGGTGCCTAAAAGTTACTTCAAGAGCTGGAGATTTGGCTCAGTGTGTAAAATGTTTGTCAGACATGCATGAAGACCTGAGTTCAAATCCAAAGAAACACATACAGAGAAAAAAAAATAAACCAGGCAACTTGTCCCAGTACTTTGGAAAGGGGTAAGGGCAGAGATAGGCTCATTAGCAGATCTCATTGGTCAACTCATCTAGACCAATTGATGAGATCTAGGTTTAGTAAAAGAAGTTTCCTTCAAAAAAATGAGGTGAACCATGCTAAAGGAAGACTCTCAAGGTTGACCTCCACCCTCCATGTATTCATGTACACATACATACATACACACACACACACACACATACACACACGCGCACGAACACATATACCATGCACAAAGACAGACACACACACACACACACATACACAAATACACAAATACTTGCTTTAAAAAATGGCTGGTCTCTGGCAAAGTACAAACAGAGCAAATCAGACTTCCTAACATGTTGGATCAGAGTACCTCATATTTCCTCCTAAGATTTGTTCCTAAATCAAGGGACAGAGTGAGGGTGGGGTGGGAAAGCAGCAAAAGGGAGCCAATGATTGACATTTGGACTATAGTCAGCTGCAGGGTTACTCACAGCTATAAAGGTAGACTGCGGTTAAAACAAATCCACAGCCTTAACTGGTGTGCCAGCCAATGCCAATTCCTCACAGGACACCCATGATGTCCTCTTATACTAACAAGCCCATCTCCCCGAGATCCACAGCTTTAGATCCTTAGAGCAGGGTCTTTGTATTTTATCTCAATATCTCCAGTGTCAAGCAGGGCTCTTGACTCAGCTCTCATGTTAAAAGTGGCATGGACGCTGTACTGTCTCTTCTTCCTTGAGCTGCCAGCTTCACCCTCAGATCCTTAAAAGAATCATTCAAATCAGAAAATGGAGGCTGAGGCACCCCTTGGGATGTCACAGAGGGACAGGAAAGGGAATGTAGTAAAGATGATAAGCAGCAGTGGCCAGAAGCTTGATGCGGCAGCAAGGATCCCCGTAGGATGCAGCTGCTTTTGCAGAGTAGAAACTTCAAGGTCAAAGTGGTGGCATAACCTACTCTTCCAAGATCTGGGAATATGAAGTCAGCCTTGGCCTCTGCCTTGAAGGTGCTCCCCATCTTGAGGTCTACAACAGTGTGGCTCACAAGAGGATCCCAGGGGCGTGGCAAAGCAGATACGCATAACTGACTTCTAAAATAAAGTTTGGTTCCCTCAGAAGTGATGGTGCCCTCCCCTGTGTGTACATGAAAAGGAAAACCTATAATTTAGGGAGGCAGAGTTCAGCCCACATCAATTCTGAAAAGTTCAGGTCCCACCACAAACAGTGCTCCTACCCCTATGTGTCAAAAGGAAGGAGGCAGGAGCCCTCAAAGCATTTCTTATGATCCCATCTGTCCACTGAGCTTACCCCCACCCACTCACTGCTCCAACCATGAAGTCCTTCCAGGCCAGATCCCTTCCCTTGGTTCCCTCCTACCTAGCCCAGCTAGTATCCAGGGCGTCTTTATTCTGTGGGTTCACCTCTAAAACCTGGGCAGAGCTGGTTGAGCCAGGATGATATCATCAGCAGGACTGAAAATTCAACTCATCCCTTACAAAGCACCAACTGTGTATCAGCTATTTCGCCCTCATGTCTGATGTCCCTGCAAGCCTGAACAGTCTCCACCCACCCCATGCTCACTTTTAGCACCTCAGTGGTATGAGGGGGTGCTCAAACTTGTGAGAGTTTAGCTATAGCCACTGGGGATATCTCAGGATGTCCCAACACTTCATGTAAAGCTTTCCATGGAAGCAGTCAATGTGCCTCAGAGGCCCAGTCCTTTGGGCCTGTCCCCAGAGGATTTCATTTTTAGGCTCCTAGGATACAAAGGCGTACAACATACAAAGCTCTTAGTAGCAGCTTCAAGGCACAAATGTGACTGCTGTACTAAATCACTCTCTAACCCACCCCCTTCCTCTGTAGAAGATAGCATGCTTCCAAGAGGAAATCCAGGATTCTGCAGATCACATTTCCAAGTGCACCTTTTACAAATATAGGTTCCCTTGCATTTGGGGTATAGGTATTCCAAATTGAGATGTCATCTTGGTGAATTTTTTTTCCTTTAATGAGTATAAAGTCTCCTTCCCCATCTCTTTCAATTAATTTTGACTGCAAGTGTGTTTTATTAGATATTAGAATGGCTACTCCAGCTTCCTTCTTAGGTCTATTTGCTTGGAAAGTCTTTTCCCAGCACTCTATTCTGAGGTAATGTCTATCTTTGTTGCTGACGTGTGTTTCTTGTATGCAGCAGAATGATGGACCTTGTTTTCACATTCATTCTGTTAGCTTGTGACTTTTTATTGGGGAATTGAGTCCATTGATATTGAGATATTAATGATCAATGATTGTTACTTCCTAATGTTTTGATGTCGGTGGTGGTAGTGTGTGTGTTGGGATAGGGGTTGCTGCCATGAAATTATTTCCCGTGTCTTCTTGGGTGTAGTTAACCTCCATGTCTTGGAGTTTTCCTTCTAGTATCCTCTGTAAGGCTGGATTTACTGAAAGATACCTTAACAACTTTCCCCAGCTGCCTCTGAACAGTCAGGACCTTGCTCCTATTCTGACTCTTGCCACCCAGGTGCTCTACCATGACTGTCACCCCAACGAGGAGGCAGGACAGACTTTCTTTTCCACCAGTCTGTAACTTGGCAGCCTTGCTCAGTGTCTCCCAACCTCACATGCAGCTGACTTCTCTATTAATTCTCTCTGCCTTTCCCAGCAGCTGTTTCTTTCCAACCTCTGGAGAACCAAAGTCCAACCCCCACAAATGCAAAGAGGAAATCTATCATGAACTACGTAACAAGCTTGCAAATGGCTACCAGGAATCGCTGAGCAGCCAGGATCTCTCTAGATTACAACATAAGGACTTCCTAACATAGACACTAGGTGGGTCTCACTGCTGACCCTCTTCCTAGTTTATGATGCTAGGTAATGTACAATAGTCAGAGTTCGTATCACTTGACCTAAAGGACCCCTGTGGAGGATCATGGGACAAACCAGACACCTTTTCCCATGGTTTCATTTGATGGGACATCCCTAAGGTCCTGGTTCCTCCCCTCTCCACAGAGCTTCTTTCTGAATAAACCCTAGCTGGCTGACCATAGCAGCCATTGTGGAGCACACCCCTATTACTTTCCTATCTGTGCTGTCTTGTTTTAAATCAACTTTACACAAGCAACAGTCATTTGGGGCAAAGGAACCTTAGCTGAAAAAGAATGCCTCCACCAGATTGTTCTATGGGCAGTCCTGTGCTATATTTTCTTGATTGATGATTGATGTGGGAGCACCCAGCTCAGTTGTGAGCAGTGTTCCAAGAATAGCAGTCCAAGGACTGGTGTTCTTGGAAGCCATAAGGAATCGGACTGAGCAAATCATGGTGAGCAAGTCAGTAAGCAGCATTCCTTCATGGCTTCTGCTTCAGCTCCTGCCTCCAGGTTCCTGCCTTGCATTCTTGCTCTGATTTCCCTTCTTAATGGACTATAAACTAAAATAAGCTCTTCCTTCCCCACATTGCCTTTAGTCCTGGTGTTTTATCACAGCCATAGAATCCTAATTATGACTCTATCTCAATTCCCTACTCCTTCAAATGGACTTCCTAACATTTTCCTCCCAAACTAGAAATGTGTCATCCATGGTTTTACACTTTTAGAGTCTCTTTTCAAGAGATTCCCAAATTAAGACACCTTTTGCCTACCAGCTGTAGGCACAGAATCTATGTAAATGTGAGCTTTACCATCTTATAGCTTGGACTCCAACTTCGAATGAGAACTACACTCTATGCCAGGGGATGCATTTGCCCCCTAGTAGTCTCATTTTGATTCTGCCCATTGCAATAAATAGTTGTTATCATTCTTGTTCTAAATGAAGGCTCTCAGAGGGTGGGTAATCTTCAAATATAACACAAAATGTGCAGCTAGGGTGCAAACTCCCCTCTCTAGAATACTAACTTGGTCACCCAGGATCCCAGTCATGGAGCACAAGCTTTGCTGCTGTTAACCTGGTCTTCCAGGTTTCACACCTTTCTTTGCACTTTCTCTCCCTCTGGTAAACTCCTCTAGCACAATTATAAAGGTCTGGACAGCTCAGCAGATAAAGGTGCTTGCCATCAAACCTAATGACCAGCATCCACATAGTGGAAGAAGGGAATCCAGTCTCACAAGTTGTCCTCTGTCCTCTATATGCATGTTTATGTCTCACATGCATGCTCACAAATCCACATGTATGTGCAAATACACACACACACACACACAGAGAGAGAGAGAGAGAGTAAATAAAATATAATTTTTTAAAGCTAGTGTTGAGAAGCTCTGTTTTCCAGAGTTCTTTAGATGGTCAAATCAGCCCCCAAGGGGGAAAAAAACATAATAACATGTAACAGATTGTGGGAATGCAGGAAAGTCAAGCTTGATCGTTTCTACTTATCCTGCAATTGGCCTATTTCGGATGCTACATGGTTCACAAAGTCATCTCTGGCTGACCTGATCCTTGGTGATCCTTCATAGAGCCAGCTGCACTTTCAGGTTCTATCAGATTTTATGCTGGTGTCAGAAGTCATCTCCTCCAACATCTTTTCCTCTTCACTCTGTGTGCACCATGGAGAGTGCTTAAAGTTCCTGCAGGATGTCAGTTCCACCCAGGTGTGAAGACGGAAGCCCCTTGACACACACGCCACCATGCTACGCTGTTAGAACTTGCTAGTGAAAAGATGGCAAAGTGTTGCCGGCTGTTTGGTACACCATCAGGGCTCCATCACATTCAGCAGATACTGACCAGCGCATGCCTAGCCAGGCCCTCAGGTGTGCTATACATTTGATAGTCATTTCATAACTGTCTGGATTGCGGAATCGACTGTAACAGGATCACATCACGATGCTCAGTCCCAATGCTTCTGTATTGAGCTAACACCACAGCAATCCCTAAATCATACATCTCAATGTATCTCATCATCCAGAACTGTATTCTCCCTCCTCAGTATAAGAGGGTGAATGTAGTACAGTACAAGGTTATAATTGTTCTAGTTTATTATTAGTTGTTGGTAATCTCGTTTTGTACCATCTTCATAAATAGAACTGTCATGAGTGTGTAAGACTAGTGAAAAACAGAGTATCTGGAGGATTTGATAAAGTCTGTGGTTTCAGATAGGTCATAGACTGTCTTCTCTGTGAATAAGCAGAGGAGACTGCCTATTCCAAACTGGTCACTGCAATGGGGTACTGATCTATCAGTTCTGAAGTCTAAGGAGCTTCCTGGTGCTCCCCTAGCTTGATGGAGAAGGTGGACATGCAAAAAATTGGTGTCTCCAATGCATGTTTTCGTGGGGAAAGGGTGCATGCATACACAGGCAGGTACACATCTACATGTATTGCATGTGTATAGAGGCCAGGGGTCAACCTTGGTGGTTTTCCTCAATCATGCTCTACCTTGTTTATTGAGAGAGGAGCTCTTGTGTTTATTCAGAATGTTCCAATTTAGCAAAGCTGGCTGGCCAGCAAACTCTAGCGATCTCCCTGTCTACCACTGGGATTAAAAGAGCAAGCTACAACACCCAGACCTTTTAATATGGGTTCTGGGGATCAAACTTAGGTCCTTCCTGGCAAGCACTTTATCTACTGAGCCATATCCCTAGATCCCAGATCACATTTTCTGTTACTGACTGATGTCACAGCAAAACCATGAGCCTTATCAGAGCCCTCTCACAAAAAATGGAGAGTGCTAGCTGGAGGAAATCTGATGGTAAACTCATGGCATAGTACAGTTGTTGGTAAAGCCAGATGTAACACAACACAGCCCAGAGAAAGCAACCGCGTTGAGCCCACCTGCTAAACAGGAACCAGAAAGAACAAAGCTGCCCAGCAGAAGCTGCAACTACAAGATACAGGAATTGTTCAGGTACAAGATGACACCCAGGGTGAGGCATTAGACTTCTTCCTTCCTCCTGCCCATAATTATCAGCTCTTTGCTCTGGACAGACCCTCCCACTGGCAAAGAAGCCTGGGAGACGTAGTTTCTAAGGGTTAGACTTTGAATAGCAGTAGTGGATCTGAGCACTCACAGACAAATCCTAGGTTCACTGGGTACTGCTGGCAGAAACTGCTGAGCATGTCTTTCATCTCTTTCCCAGTCCTGAAACTGTCTTAGCCTAGAGCTAAGCTCACCACTTCAGGCGTTATGTGCTCAGAACCTGAGGAGGCTTCCAAACGGGTACTTCTACTTCTACTTGCAAATACCTTCCATTCTTCTTGTGCTGCTAAACGAGTATCTGTTTCCCTGTGTACAGTGAGGTGCACTGCTTTAAGGGAGAGGTGGAGCATTGGAAGGAGCCCATGCTAAGGAAGAGACTCCTCCTGACCTAGAAAGGCCAAGGCGAAGCAGACTACTGAAGAGTGCTAGTAGCCTAGGTGCTCCGAGAGGGAAGAAAGTTAAGTGAGAAGTTGATCCCAAGTAGTATCCTGAGGATGAGAGAAAACAGTATGAAATGAAGCCCCAAACCATCCCAGCCTCAGGTTTTTAAAAAAGAAAAGAAGGAGTTGCAACCGTGTGTTCTGATCTTGTGCAGTTCCTAAAGTCCCTTCTTGACTTTCACTGAGTGGCTAGGAACTGACTAGACAAGCCAGAGAGAGCTCATCTGGGCAGTGCCATGGATGACACCCTGCCAACTCCTCCTGGGGAGAACTAAGTCATTTATAAATGCTTTGAAGCTCACCTGTGTGGAAGCCACAGGCAAAGATGAAGCCCATTCTCACACAGCCAGCATTGGTGAGCTCTTCCAACTTACTTATACAAGAGCCATGATGGATGGACCTGAGAGAAACCACAATACATCCACTACCACACTGTGGCCTTTGATAACACTGGAACTGTCGCCATCTTCAATGAAGGGAAGCTTTGGGACAGACATTCACCAATGAGAGGAGCGGGGGTGCCCCTTCTGCCCAAGCTAGCAGGGGCCCCAACACAGATTTTCAGGGATTTTGTTATTATCGGTTCAGTTTTTTATATTATACTCACTTATAAAAATATTTTTATAATTGAAAATATGATTCCATGTGTATGAATGTTTTGCCTGCATGTATGCCTGTGCACCACATGCATGCCTGGTGCTTACTTAGAAGAGGGTGTTAGATTATCTGGTACTGGACTTACAGACAGTTGTGAACTAGTATGTCACAGCAGAAATAAAAACCCAGTCCTTCAGATGAGCAGTGAGTGCTCTCAACCGCCGAGCCATATCTCATCTCCAGCCCCATCATATTATATATGTATGTATACATATATATGGATAGATAGATAGATAGATAGATAGATGAAAGCAAAGCAATGCATCTGGGCTGTATTCTCATAGTTTTATCCTACAAAATTGACTATATTGAATTACATTTTAAGTGTGTTCATGATCCATATAGAGTTTATTAAGAAAAAAGACCATATTTGTGTGTGTGTGTGTGTGTGTGTGCAGTGTATTTTCTTTTTGTTGTAGCAACACTCATGCAATGCAAAGTTAGCCTTTATAGTGTTTAATGGCATTTAAGACATTCACAATGCCATTCAAATATTTCTTTGTAGTTCCAAATCAGTTTTAAGCCTGTGTACTGGCTGGTTTTGTGTGTCAACTTGACACAGGCTGGAGTTATCACAGAGAAGGGAGCTTCAGTTGGGGAAGTGCCTCCATGAGATCCAGCTGTGGGGCATTTTCTCAATTAGTGATCAAGGGGGTAGGGCCCCTTGTGGGTGGTGCCATCCCTGGGCTGGAAGTCTTGGGTTTTATAAGAGAGCAGGCTGAGCAAGCCAGGAAAAGCAAGCCAGTAAGGAACATCTCTCCAATGGCCTCTGCATCAGCTCCTGCTTCCTGACCTGCTTGAATTCCAGTCCTGACTTCCTCTGGTGATCAACAGCAAGATGGAAGTAAGCTCAATAAAACCTTTCCTCCCCAATTTGCTTCTTGGTCATGATGTTTGTGCAGGAATAGAAACCCTGACTAAGACAGCCTGTATCCATTAAATGTTCAGTCTCCCCTCACCTCTAGAATCACCCATCCTGAGTCTTTCTCAGGAGTGGAATCTGTGTATCTGGCGTATGTCACCAAAGAGGATATTTTAATGGCTCATCCACCTTGCAGCTTGAATCAGAAATTTATTCCCTTTCACAGTTGAATAATATTCCATTAGAAAAATATACCACATGCTTATGCACTCATCAGGTAACAGGCATTTGTTTTCCCACCTTTTGTTTATTATTTAAAATAATGCTGTTGTAAACACTCCAATTGAGCTGTGGTTTGAGTACACATTTCTAATTATTTCATGTACATACCTGGAGTTCTGCTTGTCTTTAAAGGATTTGAAAGAACATAAAACAGCAAAAGTGGAGGGGAGGGTCAAAGTAAAATAGAGCATTACAATGAAACAAAAGAGCGCACGTTCACAGCAGTGCGTAAGGAACCAGCACTACCATCCAGCACTAAGCAGACACTCCCTGGCAGCTAACGTGAAAAGAGAAAAAAATGTTACATGAAGGCACTGGTAGAGATAAACATTTTCGGTCATTAAATCCAGAAGGGCATCTAAATAACATAGATCCTTGTAAGAAGATCATGTGTGACATTGTGGAAAATGTATTTTCTATATCCCTGCAATAGAAAGAAACATGCTTCAAATGAGTTGTTTTGGTCTTTTCTCTTAATCAACTCTATATGGATCATGAACACACTTAAACTGTAATTCAATAAAGTCAATTTTGTAGGATAAAGCTATGAGAATATAGCCCAGATGCATTGCTTTCTAAATACCAAAAATAACACATGAATCAAAAGTGAAGAATCCCAAAGAAACAGCCATGTAGTCCCCTCAAAAGCTCAAACAATTTCTACCTTCTCGGGCCCCTGAGAGCTTCTGCCCCTGCCCCCTTTGACACGTGCAAATACTTCACACACTGATTCAGTCTTCACTTTAGGCAACAGACAGGTAAAAGGTGACTCTTGTCACTGTGGATGTTGGTGCACCAGGAACCTCTCTGTTGATGAACCTGTGCTGGGTTCATCACACTGGGACCTATGACTGGCTATAGCATTCCCCAATACATGCTGGCACCATTTGGAGAAGTTATTTGGGTTGCTACACCAGACCCTTGCCGTCTGCCCTGTAGTGGGCCCCACTCCCACTCCACTCAGTCTCGGGCTGAGCAGGAGAACAAAAACCCTCCAGAGGCTTCAATCACAAGCCAATCTGATGGGAAAGTTGATGCCCTGCACGGGTGAGATGCAGAGCAAACCTAACCTCACACTAAGCTAACTCAGAGAAACCTTAAACATCCCATCACAACACAAGCACACATGTGAAAGCAAGGCAAGGCAATGGCAGACCCTGTCCAAGGCACTTGACATCACAACAGTGATACTTGGTTGGCTCTGTCCATCTAAGTTCAGGCCATAGTAAAAATATTTCTGTTTCCATACACAGGCTGCATGGGCAGCTTGGTCTCCATGTGGGTCCCAAACAACTGAAGTGTGGGCTAGCCCAAAAGCTGTTGCCTAAATGTGGGATATATTCTTCTAGTTGGGCTGCCTTGACTGCCTCAGTGGGAGAGCATGAGCCTAGCCTTGCAACCTTGATGTGCTAGGATGGGGGAATACTCAAGGGGGGGTCCCACCAGCTCAGAGGAGAAGCAGAAGGGGAAATAGGGGGAAAGGTTGTGGAAGGGGTGACCATAGGGGGGAAGTGAGCAGGATGTAAATAAGTAAGTTATAAAATACTTAAAAATTAATCATATATATATGTATGTGTATATATGTGTGTGTATATATATGTATATATGTATATTTATATGTCTATATGATGTGTATGTATATGTATATGTATATTGTATATTTGTTTCCAACACAGACCCGCATGGCAGTCTTTCTGATCAGGACCCTTCCTATTCCCAGGATATGGTAAAGAACAAAAGGATATTTATTACCAGTCAACTACCTAGGGTCCTCTCCTACTTCCCAGTATGTTCACACAGGCCTCTTGATCATCATTTCTATTCTATGTGTAAAGAAAGTGGGCTCCATCATGTCTGAGTCACTCAAAACACTACAGTTCTTTCCTGGCCAAAAGAAAACTGCCTAACTATGAGTATAGCTCAGTTGGTAGGGTGCTTGTCTAATACGCATGGAATCCTGGATTTGATCTCTAGAATGACATAAACCAGATGTGGCAGCTCAT
This sequence comes from Mastomys coucha, assembly GCF_008632895.1. Taxonomy (NCBI): domain Eukaryota; kingdom Metazoa; phylum Chordata; class Mammalia; order Rodentia; family Muridae; genus Mastomys; species Mastomys coucha. The sequence continues at coordinate 68,501,129 of NW_022196904.1, forward strand.
GTGCTAATACCAGCACCCAGGGCGTGAAGGCAGGGACCAAGAAATTCAAAGGCTCTTGAGGGTAGCCTGGGCTAAGTTGAGATACTGTCAAGCTTCCTTTACCTCTTACCCAAATTCCCTTATTCCTTGGAATCTGAATTGAATGAAAGGAGGTATGAGGACGAATGTAAGGAAATGAGGACAAGTAGTCCATATGCCTGGTAGACCATATGCCTAGTAGTCCATATGCCTAGTAACCCATATGCCTTCTCTAGGTTCAGTAGACTGCAAAGCCAGACACAAAACTTGGCCATTTAGCATCACTTGGTTATTGAGGAGAGCTCTGGGTTCAGAGGCAAGTATGTAAATAGACTTGCAATAACAATTCCAACTGTTAAATGCTACCTGTGTGCCAGGCACTATAAATGCCATGTATTCATGGAGTAACTTCAACCCTCACACAGCCCTGTAAGAAAATACTTCTCTCTCTGTCAGAGATGAAAACAAGACTTGAAGGGATCGATGAACATCCCCTAAGGCCACTCAGCTCCGTGGGGATCGAAATAAGGCTATGTATCCATGGCCAAGCATCTATGGGCTCCTGCATGGGCTCCTGAGGCTGCCATGTAATGTGTCACAAGCTGGTCACCAGAGTGCATCTCACAATTCTGAAGGAGTCTGGAACTGAAGTATGAGAAGGGTCTTGTTCCGTCAGAGAGTTGTACCTCCCTTGCCTCTAGAATCTCCTTGTAGTTTCTGTCCAGCCTTCCCATACCTTGACTTATAGATGTCTCACTCTAGTCTCTGTTCAAGCATCCTATGGACATGTCTGAGTCTTCAAATGGCCTTAATGAGGTCTCCAGTCATGAGGTTGGGACTTGACCCAGCATTGTACAACCTCATCTCAAATGCCTACATGTGCAAAGACACTGTTTGCAAAGGAACACACATGAGCATGAAGTGTGGGGGGACACTATTTGATCCACTGCAGTCATTGGGCCACACTGTCTCTTTCAAAGGATATGTATGCTGTGAGGAACTCTTTGGTCCAGGTAACCATCAAGAAGACAGCAAAGTTTGAGAGACATACAAGTGGGCACTTTCTCACCCAGGTGAGAGGCTCTTCCCTACTATGTCAGCTCTAAAGAGGAAGAGTACAAGCCTGCCACCTTGACATTATAAACCTAGGGGTGCAGGTCTGCCTTCCACTGGCAAGACAGCAGTTAAGGGTAGCACCCATGCCCAGTGCCATGCAACCACAGTGATAACAGACAGGCATTCAATAACAGAGTGAGGCAAAGGTAGCATTTGGAGGGATGCCCTGCTCCCAACAACTGAAGGTTGAGAAGGGCACTCACAGACCAACAGCTGATTAATACAGAGCTCTTCTTGGGCAAAGGAAAGTGTCACCCTGTCAAGGTATCTGTCAGGGTTACCTCTCCTCCTGCCCCATGCACCTGGCACCCAAGAAGCGGTGTGTTTGCTAGCTAGCATTTCAGCTAAGCTAGAAGTCATTCTGAAATTTGGCAATGGAAGCTCATCAGAGGGAAAACATCCCAATTTGTTCACAGCTTCCCTGACAAATCCAAATTCAAACAGAGCATCACCCTTGGGTGTTGAGGAAAGAGAGCAGCTGGCACCGGGAGTGAACCAAAGTGAGATGGCCTGCCCTGTGCAAGCACATCCCCAGCAACCTGTTCCCGTTCTGCACCCTCTGCCTCCTATTCAGTCACTCGCTAAGTGTAAGCAATACACACTCATTCCTCTACTAGAGCATGGCTGATGCAGCACCCCCACCACCAACCCCTCACGTCTGTTATCCTCAAATCATTTTACATAAGGACTATGGATCTTGTGAGGACCCCAAAGTCTCAGGAGAATGAGGCAGTGTCAGCAACTGAGAGTTTCAAGTCAGCGTATGTTCAAAAAGCAATTTTGATGGCTTGTGAAATGGTGTCTCTCAGAAGCTACAAGTCACAACCCATCTAAGATACCACACACACACACACACACACACACACACACACAATGCCCACTTTTGCAAAGGAGAAAGTAGCATGTGTTGGTGAAGATGTGGGGACCAGAACCCCTGCAGATTATTGATAAGAATGTAAAAAGTTGCAACTTCTATGAAAGTACTGTGACCGATTCTCAAAAACACTAAGGGAAATCACACATGATCCAGGAAGTCTACTTTTGATGGAAATCCAAAAGGATTAAAGTCAGTCTTACAGAGGTACCTATACACCCATGTTCACAACCAGCATCATTCATGATACCCAAAGGTGGAAAGAATCAAAGTCTAGGTGAAAGGATAAATGGATAAACAAAACATAAGCCACACACATACTGGTATATTTATTATGCAGCCCTTTAAAGGAAGGGAATCCTGACATTCCCAACAATGTGACTATATCTCAAGAACATGGTGCTGAGAGGTGAGCCACACACAAAAAGACTGCTTGAATGATTCTGCTTACACGAGGTATCTATACAGAAGCCAGGGAATGGCGGGATGTGGAGGAGAAGGAGATTATTATTTAATATATGTATAATTTCTGCTTTACAAGATGGAAAGGACTCTGGAGATTGGATGCACAACACACATACTTCAAAATGGTCCAGATGAGAATTAGTGGGTAAAGAGCTTGCTGTACAAGCTTGAAGACTTGAGTTCAGATCCCCAGTGCCCAAGTAAAACCCAGGAGCAGCAACAGTGCTGGGGCAGGGGCAGGGGCAGGGGCGGGG
>NW_022196904.1:68504239-68539531 GCF_008632895.1 Mastomys coucha
AGAGAGAGAGAGAGAGAGAGAGAGAGAGAGAGAGAGAGATCCAACACCGACCTCTGGCCTTCACAGACACACACATCGCAAATATGCTCACACAAAGAAAATGGTAAAGATAGTCAACTTTGTTACGTGTGTTTTTACCGTAATTTGAAGGTGAAGAAAAGTCTCATCCAAATTCTTCAAGCCACTACTGGCTGCCATCTTGGAAAAAAACGCATGGGAGATAGGAGTGCCAGTTTTTCCTGAATACTTCTCAGAGCTCCAGCACAGCTCTATTCCCACAAGCCAAGGATAGCTGTGTTTCAAGAAACCATTTCTCATTTAGCCTGACTCACTTCATGTCTCTGGGCCTACACGACACAGTATCTGTAAAATGGAACCCTCTGGCTTCAGCTTAAAGGAGAGCACCACAGAGAGGTGTCTCTTGTGGGCATTTCTACATGGTTTCCCCAGAAACCTGCCAAAGAGAAAGTAGCCCGCATTTGTCCCATGAGGAAGATCTAAGCTGTGAATCCAGACAGACCTGGATTTAGACCTTATCTGACACATATTAGCCACATATTGGATCTTTCTACTCTACAATTCCTCCTCTGCCAAACAGAGCTGTTTGGGGTCTTAAAGATATTTCTTGCTCAAAACCAGCCCAGAATGGAGATTCAGTGAGTGGGACAGGAGTTTTAACCACCAGGTGTCAGAAAGAACCCATGCCTCTGACTCAGGATCACAGTCTGGGACAGGGCCTAGGGTCTGCAAGAGATGTCACTTGCAAGTAGAGGTGGCCATTCTGATTGTGTATCACCATCTCTCAAGGTGCCCAAAAGCTTAATGATGTTACCATCCCCATAACCTGCATTTGCTGTTCCCCAATAACATCTGCCCCACCCTAGTTCTTCTGGGCTCTGGGCCTATAGAATGCTGGGCCTCCCTAGCCTTTTAATTCTTCATTCTCATCTAAACCCACCTGTTTGTAGCTCAGCCTATAGGCCCAGTGTGGCCTTCCCCTTCCCTGTGGGGAAGACCATCTGTACCTAAAAGGACATGAGATCACCCACCTGATCTCTCTCATATTGCAGCCTGCATGACAGATGCCATAGCAACAACCCTAGCAACGACAGCAGACAACCTCTTGGCCACAGACTGATGGGAGATTTGTAAACAACAGACAGCTCTGTGTGGAAGAAGGGCTGTAGAGGACTTTGGTACACTCACCTATGTGGAATGGCACCTGCTTAGGCACAGAGGGAAGCACATTAACCCAGCTGGACTCTCTCCTTCTATATCACAGAAAAACAGCCAGTGGAAACAGACAAAAGAGGTTTGAAATCTCTCTGACCTACAGCCAATTAAGCTTTCTCATCTCCAGCCAGCTGTGTAGCAGCCACCAATGTGCTGATGCTCAGTAACTGACAGGCACAGAGACCCAGAGACCAAGGCCAGGCAGAAAAGCTTCAGGCAACAGCTAGAATGCTGCCACTCTGATGGGGTCCCAGAATCCACACTGACCCCCAGGGACTGGGCCTTCAGGACAGAATTCTGGCCTCCTGGCTTTCCTGGCCATCAGTAATGGAGCCAGACATAAACTCAGAATAGAGAACTGCCTGCTTCCCTCCCACTGGGCCAGATTCTGCATGCTGACACTCTCCCTGAGCAAAGTCAACCAAACCCAGAGCATATCAGCCCAGCTCTGGAAGGGCATTTGCAAAGCAATGTGTCCCACGGGAAAACTGAAGCTCCTGGAGTTGGTGACTTGGGCAGGCTTCTGGAAGAGTTAAGGTGACAAGGGCAGAGCAGATGGGGATGTAGCACTTGCTAACATCCACAAGACCCTGTGTTTAATAACTAGCACTGAGAAGAAGAGAATAAAAGAAAAATAATGGGCCATATATAACACACCCTGAAGCCCTCTGAGAGCCAGCCAGGCAGTATGGATAGAACATCAGCTTGGGCATGGTCTCTGTACCTGTGCTACTGTGAAGCCAGGGCCCAAGGTCATGCAGCCCCCTCTAGCAAACCTGCATGCCAACCCAGAAAGACCTTCCTTGTTTCTACCAGACTGGCTGAAAAGTTATTTACTATCCAGAGGGGAGAGCTTCAAATGCCTGCAGAAATCCCTGAGTAAATCAGACCACAGTTAAATGGGCTTCGCTTTAAAGGAAGATATAATCAGAAGACCAAAATGTAATAAAGTAAAAGAAATGAAAGGAAAAGAAGACACATACCAACTGCCAGGATGACAGGGAGGACCAGGATAACAGAGAGGACCAGGATGACAAAGAGGACCATGACAGGCCACATGCTGGGCTGCAGGAATGGCTTAAGTGTTTTGGGGGCAGTGCACTCAAGAGATCCCTGTGTCAGAGGTCCTGCTGAAGGGAAGGAGAAATGGCTGCTTGGTAGAAGGAGCCAAGTTTTCCTGGTTCCTTCTTCCTAGAAGAGCACTGGGGACTTCAAAGGCCACCAACCTAGCAAGTGAATACCATATTGTTCACATAGAGGAGGTATCACACCAGGGTCTGCCCCTTACCTGTGTGACATTTAGCGGCCTCTGGACCCCAGTCTAGAGTACCAAATATGTCCTCCTACCCCTGGGATGCAGGGTTTCTAATCAGTTCTCTGGATACCAAAAGAAAACGAAAAGTTAGCACAACCCTTTCATTTTAAGAAAACTATCAACTATCTTGGTAGACCTTGGTAGACTTTATATATATATAAATCTTTTTTTAAAAAAAAAGAAAACTTTTAAAATGAACAAAGACTAAAAAATAAAACCTAAGAGATTTAAAACGTGTTAGGGAGGCAGAGTGTAAGAATGAACGCCAAAGGTCTGACCCAGGGATGTGCGCACTTCTTCAATGAAGAGCTCCCAATCTTAATGGGGAGTCAGGAGTAAAATGAGGGAATACTGAGTCTCAACCTCAGTGGCTGGGGAAATGGAGGAGTCAAGGAGTATCTTATTCAATGGCTCCCCAGGCTCTGACTAGATTACAACGAATTCAAGCTAATGACACAGCTGTAGAGACCAATTAAGCTGAACAATAGAAAAATTGCAGGGCTGTTTGGTCCCAACAATATGAGATTAATTTATCAATATGGCTTATGTGGCACTGGAGAGATAACATCCCTCGGTGAAGGATGGTTTCTTGCACACCTTATTTACATCTAAATCTCTTGGTTCCAGGAGTCCCATAAAAGCCTGAGCCAGAAAGTAAACTTTTCACCCCATGAAGGATGGGGAGCTGCCAGGGCTGACCACTAACCCACTGGAACACAGATCTGAACTCAGAGACCCGTAATCCAGAAATCAATGGAGATCCTGCCTCCCAATACAACATGTGACAATTCTACATCCTCCTGGACTTGCCTGCCATGAAACCCACACTCAAATCTCTCAACAAGATGCCTTCAAAGTAGCCACCATTACTGTGCCCATTTTATGGATCAGGAGACAGGAATAGAGAGTTGCCATTAGCAAGCCACAGGCAGAAAAATCAAACTAAAGCAGCTGCACAGGCAAACATGAAACAGATTTTCAGCATTACGACTATAATGATTTTCTTTTTTTAAATAAGTGTCCATTTTACTTATCCCTTTCAGTCTCCAAAGCACATTCTTGTCCTGTTTGGCAAAGAACTCCAGGTAGCCATCCCGAGAACTAGCCTTTAAACAGTTAGAAAAACCAATACACACAGAGCCCAAAGACTTGCCTGAAACATTTAGGTTGTTTAAGATGAACAGCGTCAGGTTGAACTGTGTAAAGCTGCCATTGCTGCTATCCAAAGGTAGCTGCATATGGGCCCTTGGGCATACTTTACTGCTTCTAAAAAGAGTAATCCTAAGCAGTAACGAGAGCTCCCACTTCCAGGAGATGGAGTGCCAGATGCTGTACACGACTGCCCGTGAGCTAAGTGCTGTTATTGACAGCTGTCTTCATCACTCCACATTGTTGTAACTGAAGACCACAATTGGGTAATTTAGAAAAACATTGACATCTCATCGCTCTGGGATCTGGAAAGTCCAGTCTCAAGGTCCCACCCAGCATCTGGGAAGAATCTTCTTGCTGCATCATCCCATGACCGAAAAGAGAAAGGGCAAGAATGTACAAGAGAAAGAGAGAGACAGGCAGAATGGGCTAAACCCATGCTTCTGTAAGGAGCCCACTCCAGAGAAAACTAACCCACTTCCTTGATAACAGTATTAATCCATTCATGAGAGAAGACCCTCCGTGACCTTACCACCTCTCAAAAGTCCTACCTCAACACCGCCACCTATGCCATTAACTTTGCAACCCACGAACTCTTGGGTTCACATTCCAGCCACAGCAACATCAGATAATCGTATGGAGGATGAGAGGGGCTTCATGGCTCAGCAGACATCCCACCATCAGGTATCGGTTGAGGGAGACTAAAGAACTTCTGTAAGACACATGGGAGCAATCCTTTGAGGATGCTGGGAAACCTCACTGAATGTCTGCTGAGCTCACATTCAATGAGCAACCAGCAGGGTGAAAAGGAGCAGGGAGCAAGGCTGGGGGGAACAGAGGGAAAGGAGACAGAGGCTGGCTGGAGAGCAGGCAGATGCAGAGAGACATCACTTGCCTCCCTTAATCTCCAGAACCAGAGCTGCAGGTGGGGACTGGCTGGGGCTCAGCATAGAGCAGATGTCAGCAGCTCCCATTAAAACACCCCCAGCACATGGGCCCAAGGCCTACAGTGACCTTCCCTGTTCCACCTCATAGAACGTCCTTGATCAGCTTGTCAGGGCAAAGCATCCTATTGAAGCCACCCGAGAGGGCTCAGGGGCCTGAGTGACCAAGCACGAGTGCTGGTCACAGCTGTGCACCTGCTGCCTCGTTGCTCTGTTCTTCCCCAAAGCTCATCTCTACCCACGTGTTATGAGGCGGGAGGAGCAGCTGGCAGACAAAAGACCGCATCGGGGACAGGACGGTAAAAGCCATGAAAAACGAGGGCTAGTGTGGGTATGTTTCCCAAAGCAGGATGTGGGTACACCCTGGCACCTTGAAGAAGGACTGAGGCAGGCTTCTATATGATCAACTGTGACACAGGCAGTGCTACAAACCTATATCCGTGGTCTTGGACAGGGGAGCCAACCTACCAACAGCCTCACGTATTTAAACATATGGCCTGAGAAACGGACTCTAACCAAAGGAAGTGGGTTGCTGGAGGGAGAGGAGGGATGTGTATTGAAGTTTATAGCTCAGTCCTGCTGCCTGTCCCATCTCCGATTCTGGTCCTCCGAGGTGAGAGGAGATAAGGAGTCCCACCTACACAGTGCCATTGCCTTGGAGCCTTCTGCTGCTATACCTTCTTGACCATGGACTGTCTCTCTTCAAACTGTGAGCTAAATCAGCCCATTCTCCATTAAGTCTTGTTAGGAATTTGGGCCCAGTGACAAGAAAAGTAAATAGTACAGCTTTGTTGGACCATAAGCTAGGAAGAATAGATGAGCTACTGCACAAAAGCAAAACCCTTAGTAGTCAACAGCAGTGCTGAGCAAAAAGTGGCATTGACATTAAAAGGGTGGGAGTTAAGACTCGGAGTATGAACCAGAAACAAAAGCAGTACCCACAAAGACAGAGAACACTGAGGGAGCATAGTCAAGGGGTCATGGGGTATGAAACTGAAAACTGGGTAAGCATAACCTGGTAGCACTCATCCCTGTGTCCCTCCAAGGTGCAGACTTAACAGGACACAAGGCTGACACCCAGGCAATGCTCACATGAACCAGGAGGCTCACACGGCACCCTGAAGCTAGAGACTCTCTGGGGTCTGACCCAGGATGATTGAGGATACTACTGCAGAGTTAGTGTAGGAACTATAAAGTCCAAAGTCTGGACTCCTATCCTAAAGTGGGACAAGGTTGGAAGGGCCTGAGGGTGAGAACCCAAGTGCAGAGCATGATTCTTGCTGCAAAGTGGGAGTGATTCCTGCAATTCCAGAGCCCAAACCTTAACCTAGAAGGAGAGTTGAGGCCAGAAGGGAAGTTGGCCAGCAGACTCTGAGGCTGTATACCAAATAGTGAGGAATCTAGAAAGCTCTGTTTCCAAGCACAGGAAGATACACCGAGGGCATACAGACAATCCTTCCAAAGTTCATGCTTTGGGGGCCTGAACAAGCTGGGTCTAAATACTCTATTATGACCCAGCTGAGGGACTAGCAAACATCTGAGCTTCAATTTCCCTATAAACCCACAGGAGGGAGTTAACAGTGGGGTTAATATCCGACAAGTGTAATTGCTCCTGAAGATCATCTCCATATAGTCTTCAGCAGGACCTGGAGCATACCAAGATTTTAATAATCAGAAACTGCCACAAATATCACCATGACTTTCAGCCTGCTATCAAGCCTACAACCCTTATCCAGGACCACACAGCACAGGTGCCTACCGGGAATGACTCAAAGCTGAAGGGGTGAGCCGGATAAGCCCAGCCTGGTGCTGACCTTGAGGTGTCCCAGTCTTTTCAGAGAGGCAGCTACATAAATTATCCCAACACTGTGGAGGTGGTTAGGGAAGCAGAGGTGTACACCGCCCTCATCTCAGAGGCAAAGAGGCAGTGGGAGAGGCAGTGGAGGGTGAGCTGGAGAATTAAACTCTGGAGGATAGGGCGTCACAGCAAAAGCACTCTGAAAAGCTGACTATATTTTGATAGTGTTTGCTTTTTTTTTTTCCCTGTAATTATCTCCATTTTGTTCTCCTGTAGTACTTAGGGAGGTCTTTTCATTTAAATGCAAGAAAGCACCAAAAAAGAAACAAGAAAGACAGTGTTTGGCACAGAGCAGTGGCTAGCTGACCACACCCCTGGTGTGGGGGCTGGGGTGCGATGCCAGTCGTGTTCAGGAGAAATGACTCGAGATGAAACTGAAGGGATCTGCACCAGGACACCGTACTAGATTCCCAGCTCTGAGCCCACTGCCGTGCTTGTCAACATGAGTCAGAGTTTTGCCCGAGAGATACCATCTTTGATATGAACACAGAACACAAGCAAAAACAAAACCCTGGCTGGAGAAATGGCTCTGTCAGTAAAGTGTTCTCCTCACAGGCATGCCAATCTGAGTTTGATCCTCCAGCGCCAACATTAAAATCTGTAATCCCAGCAGTGAGAGACAGGAGACACCTGGATCCCTGGGGCTGGCTGTGAAGTCATAATGGTAAGTTCCAGGTTCATCAAAAAGAACCTTCCCAAACAAGATGAAGAGTAATCCAGAAAGACACTTGACATACATAGAACTCTAGACACCATCTGCACACATGCAGCCCATAGCAAATACTGGGCTCGAGCAGGTTCTCTGCTGGGTGAAGAGACCAGGGGCCACAACCAATGGCGTATCACCAAGGTAGGATACCTCAGAAGCATCTACTCGACAGCGTGGCTTTGAGCACCACCACCAGGCTACAAGACAGCCCTCTCTGATGCTCAACAGCGGGGGCTGTAGGACAGCCCACAAATCAGATGGATGCCCCACCCATAGCCTCTACTTCTTGGAGTTGCCTCCCATGGCTTAGGACACACACTGATGCAATAGCGAAGGGTATCTGCGCAGAAGTTCCTCCTCCCTGTTGTCTGCCTACCTTGTCCCGATTCCCACACACTTAGAGCACTGAGCCAACTCTGGGCTGGGCTGCACCTGCAGCCGATACAAACCTCCACTGAATCCATGACTGCCTTTGGACCACGCTCACGACAGCAGATGGCTGTCTTTCCTGTTCCACTACTACCCTGCCCCGCCTGGGGAGCTCTTCCAGCCATATCATTGAAAGGATCTGGGACATAGGGTGTGAGATTCCTCTCCATCTAAAGCACGAACATGTAACTACAAACACATATCTTTCACACTTTCCTCCATTCCACAGAGATAACGGCTGCCTTTTCATTCATTGAAAACCTGCTATCAGGCTAGACCCATAGCTGCACAGCTGTACAGCCTGGCATTCCAGGAAATAGCAGCTTCAGTGTGTGGTCCTTGTCTCCTTTCTTCCAGCTCCTCTATAATGGGTCGCCTCCCTATCCAGTTGGTCCTGCTCTCCCTAACCTGCCTTCTTCCCTCAATCACAACTCCCCTAAACTTAAAAAAAAAAAAAAAAGTGCATTTCCAAACAGGTACGGTGATAGTAACCCATAATGCCAGCACCTGGGAAGCCGAAGCAGGGAGGTTAGAAGATTTAGGCCAGGTTGGGCTACAGATTAAGATCCTGTCTCAACAACCAATCAAAGACAAACAAGCAAACCAAACTACTTCCTGTCACTAGCCTTCCTGTGCGGAACCTCAGCAGCTTAACATGTGACTTTATTTGAGAACGGGGCCTTTGAAGTAGCCATCACTCTGTATGACTGATCTCCTTATAAGGAGAGAAAATGGCTCTCCCCCATAAAGAGAGAGAAGAGGAAGCCATCAGCAGTTGTCTTAGAGGAAGAGAGCATCGTACCCACCTTGAGCTTGGACTTCTATCCTTCAAAACCATAAGAAATAAACTTCTGCTGTCTATATTACTGTCCCGGCATTCTGCTACAGCAATGGTAGCTATTACACTTGGTCAGGAATTTTGTTTTGTTTTGATTTGTTTTGTTTTGTTTTGTTTGTTTTTTGTATTTTGCTTTTCAAGACAGGGTTTCTCTGTGTAGCCCTGGCTATTTTGGAACTCACTCTGTAGACCAGGCTGGCTTTGAACTCAGAAATCCACCTGCCTCTGCCTCCCAAGTGCCGGGATTAAAGGTAGGTGCCACCACTGCCCGGCTATACTTAGTAATCTAGAGGCCCCTCTCACCATATCATCACTACACTTTTTCTCCCCCACCTTCTAGTCCACAGACATTTCTCAAAGGTCCCACATCTCTAGTCCTATAAATTATGATCCCTAGTGGCAGCACCAGGGGTTCCCTTGCCATCTTGCTCTTGCCTGGCTCTGTCCTCACTCCTGCTTCCAGAGATGGAAAAACTCCTCTCCTGGTTTCTAATCCTCATCCCTCTACAAAGAGATGATTCTGGATCTCCCACCAAGTCTCCACATCCCCTAATGTCTACTACTCCCAAGCCATCTCTGGTTTCTGTCAATCAGTATTTCAGAATCATAGTTCTTATCAAAACCAACACACTCCCAGTACCATTCCCTAACCCAACTTAGACCTGTCCACACCTGCACTCAAAGTCCTCCGGGAGCTTGGCCAATCACCTTCCCTCTCTCTTTCTTTTACCTGCTGTCATTTGTCACATCTACCCAGGCTTCCTCATGCACACAGGCAAAAACAGACTCTGCCAAGGAAATACCTTAAAAGATACCCAGAACTCTTCACCTCCTCCCTGTGTTGTAGCTATCAGTTGGAGCCATAATTATGGTCCTCAAGACAACTTCCTCAAAATCATAGAAAGGAATTCCCAACACATACCAACCAATAAGCCCTCCATCCCCTCATGGCAGCACCCACACATAATACCCCTCCTGCCTGCACAACTCGCCTCCTCCTGCCTCACTACTGACATTAAAAGCCATGCAGCCATCCACTCTGCCTCTCAGGCAGCTAGAGGTAAGAAATTGTAGACCACAAGATTCGTGTGGATGTCCAAAATGCCATTGGGCCACCTCCAGGATCTCCTCACCTTCCACGTGGACTTACCTCTTACCTCTCCCTCTCATTGCCTACATGTTACCAGGACATATTAGCTGCAGTCACTTTGCAATGGTGGGAGAAAAGCCAAGAGAATCATTGACAGAGCTCATAACATGGTTGAGCTGCCGAATCAACATCAGCCAAACCTACATCGTCCAATTTTCATCACAAAAAAAAACCAAAAAACAAAAAAAACAAAAAAACAAAAAACAAAAACCTAAGCCCCTGCACATCTCAGCCATCCATGTCAGTTTTCAGTTACTTGCATCCAAATACAAGCCTGTCTGTCCCACACTGTCACATGCAACTCAAACTCCAGCCTGATACTTTTCACACGAGAAACTGATGTTCAATGAGATTGCAGCCTTACTCAACATCCCACAGGCTATCAATGGGGGGAAACCCATGCTTTGGACACACACACACACACACATCAGAATCTTCCCAATCTTAACCTGGTCTCCTCTCCATTTTTTCCCTAGATTGTATTCTAATGTGATTGAGTGATTGGGGAACAGAAAGCAGCCCACTTTATTGGAATGTTTTCTATGTGACTTTGTAGCAATGCTGAGAAAGGCTATATCTTTCTGTACTGAGATGCCCTGGGCACCCTCCAGCCAAAGAATACCTTGGTCAGTGGCTAAAACTCACTCTAACTAGAGCTGTCAAAGGGAAGCCCAGAGGGGTCAGCCAGTGGCTAGTCAGGGTCAGGCCTGCAAATAACAGACAAGACCCTGAGGGTCCTGGAAGCCTGGGTTCCTGTCCTAGCTGGTCTCTGTTCACTTGCCTATAGAACTTATTCAAACACACACCCATATGCATGAAATAAAGCAATCAATGGTACAAATATTTTATCTAGTTCATCACATGGTTATTCTATCCCAGGTGAATAAATCAATGTAGCCCAGGGAGCATGGAGCAGAATTTCTCACTGAACTGACATCAGGAACACTTGTTCCAGCTTAGAAAATCTAACCACATTATAACACAGCTGGGGTCCAGAATTGGGTGTCATGCCCTGGTCCAGGTGTGCAATGGTTGAAGAGGACAGTGAGAGCATGGGCTGGCAGTGTGAAGTGTGCAGGTAAAATCATGGATCCTGGATACAGACTGCCTGACCTCTCCTCCTCTTATTGATGTGGCTGTGTGGCTTCGTGTATACAACTCTACAAAATAGGAACAGTCGTATATATGGAATTTGGTTGTAATGTCATTAAATCCACAAAGCCACTGAATGGAAAATGCCCAACATAGTGCTTGGCACATAGCACCCAGTGTAAAGTGATGCTCTCGTTAGCATTGTCACTTCCACTATCACAGTCACTATCTTCATCACCTCCTCCTCCTCCTCCTCCTCCCCCTCCTCCTCCTCCTCCTCCTCTTCCTCCTCCTCATCATCATCATCATCATCACACTGTAGTACTTCTACACCAAGGAGGATTGCTATAGACGATACTATATTTTCCAGAATAACTCAAAATCTATAGATGGAACGCTAATCCTTCCAAAGTATCTCACCTCTCTAAAGTATGTTCGTTTGGGGTTCAGAGAACATGATCATGGAAGATTGACTAATATGGAAATAACCCTGTTTAACCCACTAATAGGCAGCTGGATCTTGTCTTCTTTGTACAATGAGCCAATAAAGTTTTGCCAGCCTTCCTCACAGGGTAGTAAACAGCTACATGTTGAAAACCACATGAGTATATGTAGGTAACTATCCTTTCCTGGTCACCATTAATAACTATGTGCCCCCTAGTCTTCTTTACTAAAGTTTATTTTCATTATTTTTAATTATACACTTGTGTATGTCTGTGTGGGATGCATGTACACATGAGTGCGGGTGCTTTCAAAGTCCATATGGGGGCAGGGTACCAGATCCCCTGGAGCTGAAGCTATGGGTGGCAGTGAATTCCCAAATGAGTCACCCAGTCGTCTCTCCACTCCGCCCCAACACCTTGCTTGGATCTTCATACTATGTGACAATGTGACTGTACTGAGATAAGCCTGGGAGAGTTAGAAGAGTGGAAAGGGAAGGCACACAGAAGCAGGGGTACTTATAAATGCACAGGTGAGATGTGCTTGTAACTCAGTGCCGCTCCCATGAGAGAAGCCCATGCCTGCAGGAAGGCTCGCTGGCCGGACCGCCATGGAGAAGGCTGCCAGTGAACTCAGAGGAGGAGCTCTGGAGCAAGAGCAAATCTTCAGCCCCTTCTCCAGCAAGCTGTTCTGGCTGGTTTCCCATGGGGACCCACTCCCCCAAGAAAGTCTCCAATCAGAAACGATTACTCAAGCCACGCCACACCTCGCCTTCTTCTTGATCCTCTCCCTCAAACACCATCAACTCAATGTGACCCAAACAGAAGGCACAGTTCTCTGCACATGGTCAAGGCCTGCTGGCTCTTCTTTTCCATCATGTGTTACAGCCCTCCCGAACAACTCTTGCCCTCAACATACAATCAGTGTTTTTTGGTTGGTTGGTTGGTTGGTTGGTTGGTTGGTTGGTTGGTTGGTTGGTTTGGTTTGGGGATTTTTTGTTGTTGTTTTAACTCTCTTTACCTTGCCCACCACCACATCATCCAGCCCTGGGGTTTACAATGGCCTCCTGCTTTCTTCCACTTGTGTCTACACCTCCTCTTCTTCAGTCCATAGAACACAAACTAAAAATACCTGCTTTGGTGCGTGGAGACACATACACATATGTGACATCCATACAATAGTCGTGTCTGGCCGACATGCCAAATGTGTGCAAATTCAGTTCTGTTCACCCAGGAAGACTGAGAATGAGGAGCTTCCTTTTAGCCACTGCTACTGCACTCCATTTGTTCACTGCAGTGCAAAGGCACCTCAGCTCACCTCAGCTGCTGTGTGATGCTCAGAGTGGACACATCTTGCTGTGTTCAAACAGGAATTAAAGTCTCTTCAAAGGCCACCTTTTGTCTTGTGCACTAATTCTAGAATCAACTTTACCAAGAAACATAATGGAAATCTATTGAGGTGTGTGTGTGTGTGTGTGTGTGTGTGTGTGTGTGTGTGTGTGTGTGTAGCTAAGCATATGAGTAATTTACTTTCCTATTTTCTACTGTCACTGATGGTTTTTTTCATTCACAAACATAAGAGAAGAAAAAAAAAAAAAACACTGCCTGAACTTTAAGATTTATCTGCCAGCCCTCACATGACTCCTATCGTTAAGCCAACAAGGCAGAGAGGCAACACCTGGTGTTCTTGGTCATCCCCAAGTGAGTCTCAGGGCTTATTGTCAGCTCTCTTAGTTCCTCAAAATTCCCTACTCTTGGGGTAATAGGGACCTTGCATTTCCTCTATCCCACCCATCATTTCTGTGCACCTTAAAACTTAAAGCAGCCTTCCTTCACCTTTCTCCCTATCCAGACCCCACCTATGCACCAAATTACACATTGTCTCTTTCCTCAGCTTCCAAACCAGTCACCTAATCCCCACTGCATACTGCTCCGGGGCAGTCTCTTTGCTGGTGCTCTTGTCTCATCAGCCTGGACCTAACTCACCTCACTGTTGTATCCTCAGCAGAATGCTTTTTACCTCACAGATGCACACAAAAAAAGGAGGAAGTCAAGTGTGGTGAACTGGATTGAGCTGGACTGACCAACCTTGAGGAGGTCTAGTTTGACTTGACCTTCATCCAATAATTATATTCCTTGAAGCAAAGTTCTGGGAAATTTGGCAAGCCATCCAGTACTCAGGCTTTTAGACTATTGTGATTTTGCTTGGTTTTTGCTTGTTGGTTTGTTGGCCATTTTCTCATGGTTAAGTTGGACAGCTGTCCTCAAGTCATTTCATTCGAAAGGAACTATCTGCTCTGAAGGCTGACTTCTGAGAAGTCTATTTTCTGTAAACACCATCAGTAGATGGTGACCTGAAGCTATGATAAGAGTCATGAAACATCCCATAAAATGAACCAAAATCCTGCTAAGGACCAGAAGACACTCAACCCCATGCCCTGCAGAGTCACTTCAGAGTAATCCATGGCAACCCAGCCCATGGAGAGTCAGGAAAAGTTAAGGTCATTAACCCTCACTAAGCCGAGAGCTGATGTCATGGACCACACCCATATCATCAGGACAGAGGGTGCCCAGTTGTGTGGACCCCTTGTCCTCCCCCAGCCCAGAATCAAAGTTTGACTAAAGCTCAGTCTTTGCTTTATAAATCTCTGCCTCTTAATGATGGCTTCAAGGCTGAGGGGAGAAAGGACCATTAAACTCACTGAATAAGTTAATGGGGCAGAGAGAATCTATTTCGGAGCCACCCCGGGCTATTTTCCTCTGGAGCTAAAGCCTGAATAAGCAAAAAGAAAAAATTAAAACCATAGAGCACATTGCCAATAAATAACCTCGGGTGTAATCTCTCAGCAGCTAGGACTTCATTTGTGGTGATATTATAATGCAGATCTGTCACAAAGCACCTCCATTTCAGAGTTCTACCTGCAGATCTGGCTGGGGACCTTCCTTCCCTGTGTCTGCAACAGAATGATGCAAGGCTAATTATTCTCCAGGCACTGACCAGAGAGCCACTGTCCAGCCAGCCACTGTCCATTCTGCAGGCTCTTTAGGAATCATGGGAAGATGCTGCCTTCATAAAAATCAGCACAGAGAAACTCAGGTTGGTATCTCATTAGACTAACTCAAGACCCTCCAGTCCTCCTGCTGTAGAGATGCAACCAAGAATGCCCAGCTGTCTCCAGCCATCTCAATTTGCACCTTGGATGTACTCTCAAGACCCCAAATCTCACTCTCTCTGTGGGAAAACTCTGCTAATTAAGGTCGATGTCCACCATGACTGGATAGCCTCTGGACTTGGAGCAATATGGCAGAATCCATTAGCAGGGCTTCCCTCTCTCTGACCTTGTCTGGGGAATTCTAAGTCCTCACACACACCTCTACCTGAGGAATATCACACAGCCTCAATTAGATTATAGGATCAATTTTCTTTCTCCTGATAATAACCTCTTCAACCATTCCTGAAATGTTTCCTCATGCTAATTGGGTATTTAGGGTACCCTCAACTAATGATGAACTTTACTCATCCTGTATGTTCCCACCCGAAAACTTTAAAAGCCTTGAATCACCCTAAGTAAAGTTGATCTGCCTCCTGATAGCTGGTTTTGCTGTGGTTTTTTACTCTACGCACTTGCAGGGCTTCCGAACACACTGCCCCCCTGCTCTTTGTCTCCCACTTCCCTTGTGGACTTTATCAGCCAACGATCTATGAAAGCATAGAGGCCCACACTCTCTTCTTTGTACCAAATAAATACAAGGTGTTGGTTTCTTTGGCTTGGACACCCCCACGTCTTGAGAAAACCTCTTACTTTCCTTCCTCCTTCCCCTGCTTCCTGCTTCCTGCTTCCTTCCTAATCCTCCCCCTCCTCAAACCTGTCAGTTTGTTACTCCTTGGGCTCACTTCTCTGTCCTGTCCTAGGAGGAACCTACACTCCCCACTCTCTGCCCACAACAAAAGCAGAAACCTGAGTCTTAGGGCAGGGAAAACACAAATAATGAAATAAGCCAGAGCTCCTGTTGGTAAATGTTGAGTCCCACTAGACACATTTTGTTTACTCTTTAATATTTAAACATGTTAATTAAATCTCTGAATAAACAAATATATTTTAGCAAGTAGCGTTCCTGAGCTGGAATTCTGTCACCATGCCCCTAAGTGCCTTTCAGATGTAGCTAAGTCTTCTAAATTACTGCCATGTGTCGGAAAACCTGGTAGGGATCACTGCACTATCCCAAGAAGCCTGGTCTTCCAACCAAGAGAAAATAGACATCCCTTAGCACATCCCCCGTTAGACATTCCAGGATGCCACTCAACCTCCCTGGCCTTCCAGAGGTCTCCAGACCTCCTGTCCCCAGCAGGTGCTCTGTTCAGTCATAGTTTATCCTAGCTCTTACTTAGCCAAACATGTCCTAACCACTAGAGGGATAGAGGTATACAGGCAAAACCCTATCCCATTCTTCAAATGTCTCACAATCATTTATTTTGCTTTTTGTTCAGAAATTTTGTCTAGCTCAGGCTGGTGCCAAACCCTTTATGTAGCCAAGTCTAGCCTTAAACTCTTGATCCTTCTTTCTCCACTTCCCAACTGTTGGGTTACAGCATGTCCCACCAAACCTGGCACTCACACTTCTCTATGAGAAGGCAATATTCACCAAGCTTAGCGTGATGTGTCTGTTCCCTTCTTCTCCAGCCATGATGAGCTGCCTTTGGCTTCCCAGGATTCTCTTTAATCCAGTTGTTCCTTTTACCTAAAAAGCATCTCATCTGACCTCTCTCTGAGTGGCTAATGTCTGTTCATTCTCTAGGTTACGGTGTAGCTCTCTCTTCACCTCGGAATGTTTTCCATGTACCTTCCCCCTGGATGAAGGACCTTCCTAAGGAATCCCTGCATGCTTACCCTTCTCTGCCCAGCCTACACTCATCTCCTAGGATAAAGCAGAATCAATTCCTCTTTAACAGGGAAAACCCTCTGAGATTTCCTGTTTCACTAGGATTAACAACCAGTCTATTCCCACAGGACTCCCAACTAAATCACTGAAAGACGACTCTAGCCCAGGGGACTTGTACAGCTTCCTTCTGGGATGCATATGGATCCAGCTTTGGCCTCTAGATAGGGATGTACAGTTCCAGGCCCTGGCACCCCTCTACTGAGGAGGAACAGCCTCAAGGAGCACCCACTGCCAGTCTGGCTCTGGTTTCCCAGTGTCAAGAGTGTTCAAATGGGCTTCAAGAACACCAGTGTATTCTTGGGCTAAGAGTGCTGACAGCTACTCCCAGATACTTTGAAATTTTTGTCAGAATGGATCCCAGCTCTGTCACGTTGCTAATGGGTCACCTTGAGCAGAGCTGCCTTTGTCTGCTTATTTGCAAGTCAGAGACTCAATGGGCCTAAAGACTCAGCAGAAGTTACAGGAACAAGCCTCTCCTTACCCAGGTCAACCACAAGCTGTCCCCATGTCACCTGGTAGGACTCCTAAGGAAAGAGACCAGGACAGGTAGAAAGTTAAACATACTCAATATACATCCCAGGACCTGGGAGAAACAAAAACATATGTCTGCCAAAAGGCTCACACAAGACTATTCATAGTGAATCTAGCCACAAATCCAAAACTAGAAGCATCCCACAGGTTCCAAAAACAGAACAGAAAAATCCAGGTTGGCCACACAATATAATACTACGTAGCCATAAAAAGGAATCCTATACTGTTATCTACAGCACGTGGGTGAATCTCAACAGCACATCATTCTTGCTAAATGGGAATTACAGAACTCCACTTGTACGAAGCTGTGGATCAGGCATAAATAATCTATTGTTGGCAAGCTCAAAACAGTGGTCAACTCTTGAGGAGCTGATGGCAGAAACAAACTAAGAAGGGACATGAAGGAACTTTCTGGAGGTTATTAGCATCTTATATCCTGGTGGATGTGGGATCCACAGTGCACATGCATTGGGGAAGACTCAGAGAATAGACTCTGAGGATGTAGGCATTTCACTGAATAGTAACAGTACCTGAAGTTAAAACACTACCACGCTCTAGCTGAATGATATACATGCTTAAGTATTTAAGCAACATTTACTAACATTTACTGAAATAACTAATATTACTGAAATCTATCAGGGAAGTAGCATGAAGACAGATAGGGGAGCCTGAAGTAAGATGATTATTGGGATACACAGCAAAACTGTAGCTTAGGCTGGTCCTAAACCCTTTATGTAGCCAAAGCTACCCTTAAACACCTGATTGTCCCACTTCCACCTCCCAAGCACTGGATTATAGGTGTGTCCCACTAAAGCTTGTAGGTTCTCCATCAACTCTATGAAAAGTCTGTTCACCAGGCCTTTTACATGATCTGCCTGCTCCCTCCATCTCAGCCATAGATGCTTATCAAGAGAAGACCATGTGAAGACACATAGCAGGAAGGTGGCTTGTCGGCAAACCAAGGACAGAGATCTGGTAAAGAAATGGTCCTACTGACACCTTGGCCTTGGGTATCCAGCCTTCAGTAACAAGGGAAAACACATTTCTGCTGTGTGATATGAACTTTATTTCTAAGTGATATGAACTTTAGCAGATTTCACTGATATTTTTGTTTTAAATTTCAGATGTGGTGGGTGTAATGTTTTTGTTGCTTTAAAGTTCTAGGGTTCTATTTTACTAGATATGAAAAGTGAAGGATTATAGGTTGAAAGCATTACCATTACTCAGGAGGCTTAGCAAGAAGATTACAAGTTCAAAGCCAGCCTGGGATACAGTGTGAGTTACAGACCAGTCTAGACAACTTAATGAGACGTGATTTCAAATTCAAAAGTGAAAAGCAGGCTTCAAGATGTAGCTGCAGCGGTAATGTGCTTGCCTAGGTTTTGTTCCCAGTACTACAAAATTCAAAGAGAACAATATAAATAACTTTAAAGCCCTATACGGACCCTGCTTTCCTCTCCTTCCCTGGAAACCAGGTTGTGAAAGTGGTTTATGTCGAGTCACCAACTGCATTGTTTTGCCACATAACTGTCATCATAAACAGAACATTGTAGCTGTTAGTCACGGTGATCTTTTACATATTGTCGTGGTTAGGGTTACTCTTGCTATAAGGAAACACCATGACCAAAAGCAAGCTGAGGAGGAAAGTGTTTATTTGGCTCGCACTTCTACAACACTACTCATCATTGGTGGAAGTCAGGTGTACAGAAAGAACTCAAGTACGACAGGAAGCTGGAGGCAGGAGCTGATGTAGAGGCCATAGAGGAGTGCTGCTTACTGGCTTCTTCCCATGATTTGCTCAGCCTGCTTCCTTATAGAGCCAAGGACAACTTTCCTAGGTGTGTCCCCACCCACAATGGGCTGGACACTCCCACATCAATCACAGATTAAGGACATACCCTATAGGCTTACCGACAGCCCCATCTTACTGAGGCATTTTCTCAAGTGAGGCTCCCTCCTCTCCAGTGACTCTAGCTTATGTCAAGTTGACATGAAGGTAGCCAGCACACATCTATAGCATGAAGTGGTTTTTAATTAGCACTGTTTCTAAAAGATCGCTGTTTCTCTATGGATGACCAAGTTTACTCTTTTCTACTGGAGTCCATTATTTCACTGTGACATGACTCCCTTCTGAATTCATGTCTCGCCTTATTTCCCTCCACGTTGCCTTTGCCTGTGCTGCTTCTGCAGGAAGCCTGGGTCTGAATCTTCTCAGCCGTCTATACCTGTAGCCCTCACAACAGTGTGTATCTCTCTTGGTCCCTACTTCCTCATCTGCAAAATGAGAACAATCCTCCCACATGTGGTTACGGTGTTGATTAAATGAGCTACTATACCAACTGGGCCAGGTGCACAGAAAGCAGTCAACAGACAGCAGCTGCTTTTACTATGTGCTCCCAGGAATGGAGAGAGGGAATAATCCAAAACCGGGGTTCTGGAGAACAAAGAGATTCTTGAAGGTGAGACTAGAGTGATAGGAAGGGGCCAGGTGAGCAGAAGGAAGGCCAGAGATCCACTTAGGTCAGGAGAAGCTTCCAGACCCCAAAAGCCTGCGTAGGAAACACTTGGGAATGGAGAAGGAGTGGTCAGTTGGGTTGGCCAAGAATTCCAGGATTCCTCTGAGAGGATCATGGGAGGCAAACACCACAGAGATGTGCTCTAACCTGAAAGGCTCCAGATGCAGACGGAACTCCATTCTTTATCGTTTTCAGCCAAGGAAGCCTCCGGAACTGCCGCTACACAGTGGCTTCTCCTGCTTCTCAAATGAGTTAGGGCATCCTTTAAAATGCAATTATTCTTTTATCCCTCAGCTATGCACATCAGACCATCTATGTCTAAGTAAGTTCAGGTGATGTAAATCTCTGAGAGGAAAGGTGTGTGGATGTGGACCAGGTCAAGCTGGATCCAGGTACAAGACAAAGGGGAAGAGGAAACACAAGAAACCTGGTACCATAATAAAATCCTGTCAGAACCTGTTAGGAAGTAGGCTGGTGTTCTTTGAAGAGAGTGGCCTTAAGACTTCTAACAGTCTGAGAAACTATTCATAAAAGTCTTATGCAAAATGTGAAACTCCCTTTGAGCCCACTCTAGAGTGTAGAGCTTGCGAGCCGCAGGAGTGAACAGTCATACTCTAAGTATGACCACGGCCCTGCAGTGTGTGCTCCCCCAGGCTACACGTTCTCAGGCCGGAAGCAGATGTTTGGAGTCAGAAATCCTGCATATGCATGTACACACACACATATGTGTACACACACACATGGATACACACACACACACACAATCATGTGCACCTAATCTAAAGATATGAAATATAATATTCTCCAATCTTAAACTTTTGGAGCACTAACCCGACATCAGCTGTGGAAAAATTCTGCATAACGAAACTTTGGTTCATGAACAAAATTTTTAAAAATATAACATAAATAACCTTCAGGCTATGTGTGTTAGGCATATATGAAACATAAATGTATTTCATGTTCAGACTTGAGTCTCAGCCCCAGGATATGTCATTTATATATATGCAAATACTCCCATTCTGAAAGCTGCCTGAGATTCAAGGCACTTGATCCCAAGCTATGCAGACGCGGATGTATGGCTGGAATACGGTCTGTCTCAGGAACCTCTGCTGGGCCTGGGGAAGGCTTGAACTGAAAGCACCCTTAGCCTTAGAATTGCTCCTGGAGCATAGTCACTCTTATTGTGCATGAATTCAAATTTCCCTAGAAGAATCTTCCAATAAGGGGAGAGTAGAGCTCAGGATTCATGGAAGTATAGAAAGCAATGAAAATTCGATTTTGTTGTCCTAACATCCAGGGACAGGCACACGCAGCATCACCAACCTGAGAAGTCTTCTGGAGAAATCAGAGACATGAGGTCTCAGAGACATATTGGTCTCCTTGGAGCTCACTACTGGGGTCGAACAGAAGGAGCATGTCAACATCATTTGTCCCCCGATCCCCCAGGGTAGGCAAGGATTCACAATAGAAGGTGATAGAATGGAGACTGTCCAGAAAGCCCCAGGACAGAAGAGCCCAGACTGCTCTGGGGTGGAGCTCGAGGACCAAGAAAGACTGAATAGTCATTTCAGGAGGATGGAATATAAGTCCACAAAACTAATCTTAGATGGAGGTCGGGAGATTTGTTCCTCTGGGACTAAGGTGCAGAGGAGGGTGGGGCTGGTCAGGTTCATTCAGGCTTCAGAGTGTGCCTAGGTGCTAGGAAAGGAAGCTGGAGTCCCATTCTTCAATAGCACATGAGACCCATCTCTTCTCCCACCCTATGCACCTCCCACCTAGGCTCACCTCCACCCATCTGGTTTTCTGACTCCACATACCCTCTGATGGATTTTTTTTTTCTTTTCAAAAATTTGGCACTGAGGGTCTGAGAGGATTGGCTGGGCCACCTCTGGTCATCTCTTATCCTTTAATGTAGATCCAAAGTTGCAGTGTCCAGGGGTAAAGGCAAGGGACCTAGAGAGTTGATGCTCAACCTCGTATATCCGAAAACAACAGAGACAATACAGACTGTCTGCAAGTCCCTTGCATTGCTTCTCCATGGTTCCCACAGAAGCAGCTGGCCCATCACAGGCCCTCATGCTGAGTAAATACCCAGATAAGTGAATTAATAAGCACAAAGAACAGCTACCCACCAGAGAGCACACAGGTCTCTGGTGTCCTCATGTCCCCTCTCTCCTTCTAGATCCCCGGGATTGCCTTCTAAGCAACAGCTTGTCTCCCAATCTTTGTTTCACATAGACGGAGCATGACACAGTAGAAATGGAACTCACCTTCCTTGACTTCCTAAAATGACATGGGGCTTCTGTGGGTAACAGCAGGACCATTGGGTCAACTTTACAGCCAAGAGATACCAACCTGATAGCTCACAATACTGATAACCAACATTCAAGGCATATGGAGCAGACAAGTGGAGAATGTCTAAATCTCAATTTAGAAACATCATTTCCTGTCTGACTCAGGGAATCCATAACTTTACACACACACACACACACACACACACACACTTTCCTCTGAACTTTTTTCACTAGATTAAACCTCCTTTCTGAAGAGCCACAGATCATCTGTCTAATTTTAAGATTTAAGGGTGAAAAATAATGATTATTTTCATCAAGTTGGACCCCAGGGCTTAGCATTATGTCAGGCCTGTGACTGGTGCCATAGGCTGGCATGACAAAACCTGGACTCCTTTTCTATTCCCTACAGCTGGAAGAGCAGAACTGTCCCTATTAGCACATCTGTCCACTCTTCCTCCATACCCCAGTGGCTAGGAGGGTCTGGACAACAAGGCCAGTGCCAGACACCTGGGTACCACACTGTCTATGGCCAACCACAGCCCAGTGCTCACAGTGGGCTAAAGTGTCAACATTAGACCCCATGAGCTCTTTGTCTGCTGTGTACTATAAAAATTGTCCTTGGGAAGATGATCTCTATCAGTCAACATCCACCCCAAGGACAGAACCAGACTCTCCAATAGAGCACAAGGACCTTCCGTGAGAGAGGGAGAGGTACACCAGGAGACCCTCAATCCTAAGACCCAGACACTTTCTGGTAGTCCTCTTTTCATGACTAGGACCTGAGAGGCCCTTGCTCCTCTTCGATGCTACTTCCTCCTGGGTGCATTCAAAACAAGGTATCTGCCTAGGAAATATAACCCCCACCCACCCAGCCCCTCCTAACCTTGCCCCTCCCCCCATAGCCTTGCCCCTCACACCCATAGCCTTGCCCCTCACACTCATAGCCTTGCCCCTCCCCCACCATAGCCTTGCCCCTCCCCTACCATAGCTTTGCCCCTCTTCCCTTCCCTCATGTTATTTCCCACTCAGTGTCTTCTCACCACATTTGTTAAAATGACTGCCACTTAAGAGGTGGCAGGGAGTCAGAAACACAATCTGGAGCAAAGCTGATATTAAATAACTTCCTGAGCCTGCAAGCCTGCCAATGTTCTCTCCTGAGTCTCAGGTACATCCATAAAGAGGCTAAGAGGGGTATGAATCCAGAGATACCCCTGTCACAGCCTCAGGGCTGCTCCTTTGCTGAGAGAAGATACCTACCTACTCGGGGCTGTGTGCATCACCAATAAAGCCCAAAGTTTAGTCGTTATCAATACACAGGTGTTACTTGACCCTACCTTACCCCATACACACACCAAGCAAAGAATATACAATCACCCTGGAAGTGTCTTCTAGCCAACCATACCAGCTCCCATTTTTCAGATAGATACACTGACCACAGGACCTCCAGTCTCTTAACTAAAGCAAACCCGATGTATTAACACACCCCCAAAATATGAACATCCACCACAGAGAGCTAGTGAAGAGGAAGGAAGGGAGAGAGAAGGAGAGATACCCTAGGAAACACCAAGAAATTAGATGCCAAGAATGATTGGTGACAATAAAGTTAGTCCATTTGTAACTTCCTCCTACAGGTCCAGACAAGAAACACCACTAACAGCTATCATTGTGCTAACATCCTCAGCAAATCACCCACAGCAGTCAGAAATGTAAGTCGCGCAAACCCATTGATGGAGCCTCTGAATCTGATGTCCCCTGGCTCAGAGCCTGTACCATCTGACTCCAACAATATCCAATGCCTACCCAATACGTGCTGTTTTCCATTCCAGCCACTGGGTAGTGCTGCTCCCCACCCCCAGTAAATTAGAAGCACAGACTATTTGTTAAAGAAGCAGATAAAATGGCCCCATCAAGCCCACAGGATTTCTGGGTTGTGACCTAACTTTATCCTCCTTCCTGAAAAAAGGCAGACTAGTCACTGAGAATCCACTGTGTTCCAGACTTTCCACACATCATGCAATTTAATCCCTTTGGCAGCTTCTCACAACCACACCTCCTGGTCACACCTCACCTTTTGAAAAAAAAATGGTATGCAGAGAAACAAAGTATCTTCACTCATCATTTAAGCATGCAAGAAGGGCACAAACTGGAACCCTTGGTTTGACACCAAATGTAATGACCTTTTTGCACTGCACAAATAGACCTCCCTTGAAACCTCAGTCAGTGCAGTGAGCTGTGGTTAAATCAAGCCGGTTGTCAGTGACCTCAGAGTTGCTGGCGTCTGGGAAGAGACCAGGTGCAGTAGACGTTTCTCAAAGGAGCAATCACAATAGGCTACATAGCACCTACACAGCAGAAATCGTGGTCTAGTGCCCTCTTGTGGCTTAATATGGAACTGAAGTGAATATACTTAATTAGTATGGTTGGGCTGGAGGGATTTAGAGCTCCCTACCACAATGAATACCTAAACTCTTCCTACCAGGGCAAGTCCTGGAATCACCTCTGTGGCTGGCAAGCTGGTTTGATTACAGTAACCTCTAGTGAATACCAAATGATATGGGGAAGGACAGCAATGAAGCTATGTGGGACAATATTGGCCAGAGGCTAGGTACTTCTAACTTAACATGGTCAAAGGTTTCTGTCATCCAAATTCCTGGTGCTGGAGATGGGGAAGGCAGTCAGGGGAAAGGCTTTGCAGGAGCACTCTGACACTTGGTAGGTCAAGCGGTGTCATATCAGTAGGAACTATATTCTCCCTGTCCTGGTGACAGATACATGCTTCAGCTACTTAGTCCCCTTCCTAAAATGTACACCATGTTAGCTCTCCTACTGCCTCCTGCATCTAGTTCTTGGTGCTGGCTATTCTCACAACATCCTTTAATCCTTATCTCCCCACCTCCTACAAGATCCACACACCAGTCAGACTCTGGGTACCCATTCCAGGAAAGGCACCTCACAACCCAACGGACCCGATTCCCGTCTCAGAGCTACTGAGGGGCTTGCCTGGGTCCAAAGGCAACAGAGGCAGGAAAGTCCACTGAGCAAAACCCCAAATCTCCTGAAGCCACACTGTTGTGCCTCTCAGGGGAAAAGAACAACAGAAATGCTGGGGGCATGGGAACTCTTCTAAGCGAACCCCCTAAGAGAAGATGAATCTGTTGGGGTGTGTAAAATGAACAGATGTGGGAAATACCAGAAGTGGGAACAGATGAAGGGCATGGAAATACCCGTGCTTGTGAAGACGCCAGCTCTGATGGGAAGAGGAGGAAAATGGCTTTCAGAGCCTTTCCCATCCCATCCACATCCTCACTGCAATCTTATGAGCAACCCTGGTCTCTTCTTTATCATCGCCATTTCCATAGGAGGAAACAAAGGGCCAAAGAAGAATTAAGCAGCCAGTCCAGGTTCCCACAGAGAAGTGACAAGGTCACAATCAGAAATTTCATGTCATTGCCATCAATACCAGGCCCTTCATGCAAAGGACTCAGCTCGCTGAGAGTGCTGTAAATGTCCAACCCCCTCCTGCTTTTCAGTGACTTGGCCTTGAAAAAAAAATTCAAAAAGAAGTTGGTGGGCAACAAGATGGGTCACAAGAAAGAGGGCCTCATCTGTATCCCTGGGCCAGGCAGCTGTGAGCTGTCCTGGGCCTGCAAGTTCAGTACAGAGCAGGCAATCCAGCGACCAGCACTGGTAACAAGTCCACTGATGGACTGAGGAGCGCATGAAATCAAGCATCCTGCTCAAATACAGGACTGCCTAGAACAGGGAAGGACCAATGTGTCTCACCCACAGCAGGCAACTGCTAACAAGATGACTAGTTAGCAAGACCTTTCCATATCCACTGATGCACATCCACCCAGGGTGTGGAGGGGTTAACACAAACCACCTCCAGAAAGAGCCAGAGTGCCATATTTACTGAGGCACCTTCTAGGCATTCAATAGTTGCCAAACTTGAGCTGGAGGGCAGGAAAAGGTAAAAGCTATCCTCATGCTCTGACCAGCAGATCCAACAGTCTGAGCAAAGGGGATGTGGAAAGCTCACTTCTTCCAGGACCCTGATTGCAGTGTCACTACCAACTTTCTGTGTTCTATCAAGCCTGGGATTCTCCTGGGCAGGAACATATGTCCCTTTAGTTCCTTTCCACTGTCTAAGCCAAAACTATGCCCCCTCCTGCTGCTTCTGAGACTGAGATGAGGGGAAGAGGATGTTCCCTCTATCACAGGCTCCCTACAGCTTCCTCCCAGGGAGCTAGCGACTCCAAAGCCAAAATACCCAGGTTGGGAGCCCCACATCCCCAGACCACACAGATAGAACCAGAGTAGGGCCGGCTCTACAGAGAAGCCTTCCCTGCCAGAAGCTTAGCCCTGACTCCTGGCAGGCTCCAAAAGCCCAGGCTGGCAATCGACTTGCCACTATCCAGGCTCCAGCTCTCCCTGGGTAAAACCACCAAGAATCGACTCGTGCATCATGCTGCCCTCTTGTGGCCAGAAGAAGTCTCCACACTGACAATCTCGGCAAGCCATAAGCCAGCGGCTTTAAGATTTGTTTACAGCAGCCTCAGACGTGATGTGCAGGGAACACTGAGGAGAGGCATTTGTGCGTGTACAAAGACGCCCCCAGATACGCACGCACAGCACAATGTATTGCTTCAAGAAGTCTGTATTAGGACTTTGAGTCTAACACCGCTCCCTTCGTACCTCTCTCCAGGGAAACCCACGAATCTTTCCTGCCCCTGCAATCCCTGAGCCTCTGGTGCAGACACGGGAGAGGAGACACTAGGGAGGAGACCTATGGCAGCAAGGCCCAGCATCCCTGTCTGCTTTGTGCTCCTAGCTCACTGGGCTGGGACATATCAATTCATCTGTCTGCCAAGTTCTTCCTCTGGAAAAAAATAAATAAATTGGATCTAGCCCAAATTATTCTCCACCTCCTTCTCCTGATTTATGGTTCAAAGTCTTGATCTTCTTCCTAATTCAAGTCCTCCCAGTCATCCAGAAATGGAAACAACCAACATGGCATTAGACTCTTCACAGAGCCTGTGAACGGAGGT
This sequence comes from Mastomys coucha, assembly GCF_008632895.1. Classification (NCBI taxonomy): domain Eukaryota; kingdom Metazoa; phylum Chordata; class Mammalia; order Rodentia; family Muridae; genus Mastomys; species Mastomys coucha. The sequence continues at coordinate 68,530,727 of NW_022196904.1, forward strand.
CAGTCATACCATCCACTTAATAATGCCCTGGGACCCTGCGAGAAAGGATGAGTTAGCTAACCCCACTGCAAGAATAGAAACTAAAGTCAGAGAGGTTCTATGATGTAGCAAGTTCATACAGTCATGGGGCAGCAGCAATAGGGTTTGCCCAGCAATGTTTTTGCAGGACTCTCCAGCTGTGTCTACAGGGAACAATGGTTGTCATCTCTCATGGTCACGGCCTATCCCCACGGGAGAGAAATGATACATCTATAAGCAAGAATCAAGGAAAATCCAGGAAGAGGAAGGGACTGGAGGTAGTGAAGACTACTGATTCACACAGACAGTAAAATGGAGGCCCAGGAACACCTAGAACTCCCCACTCAGGAATGATACTCCCATCATCAGCTGCCAACTCTAGCGGACTAGCTCTTCAGATTCCAACACACACTTGCTCGTATCCAAAGACAGCTCTGATACCCTAAAGCTCGAAGAGAAGATACCCAGCCCTCTCCTCCCCTATCCAGGTTCTCTCTGTCCATGAACATCAGGAACATTGGCCTGATAATCAGGCTTCAACCGGGAGAGGGGATGACTACTGCCCAGCAAGCAGAATCCACAATCCCTGCCAGACTCAGCTTGCACATAGGCTACTGTGGAGTCCGTAGACCTCAAAGGCCAGGACAGTGTGGGGAAGCCAAGGGTGCCTGGAGAAAGGGTGGGAGACAGCCTCCAGGAAGGGCAGTGCTTTGGGAACAGGTCAGGGAGAGAAAACAAAGCCTCTGTCTCCATTAGAGGTCTGTCTGAGGCTTTGTTGCTCCATAAAAAAAGTCCTCACAAGCATCCTGCCAGCCTTACCCGCAATGCCAACCAGGGTAGTTCTCACCAGGGAGCTAGAAGGATGTGAAATAAAGCCTTGAGAACCTCCTTGACTCCATGGCCAGCCTCTTATTTTAATATTAATTTATCACAACAATAATATATTCACCTAGGTGTACCTGTTTATCTAGGCATGTAATTGCATACATTTATATATCCACAGCATACAGGAGGATATAGACGATCACCTTAATATTTAAATGCCAGACTGTATGAAATCAAGGTCTTTCTTAGACTCTGAGTTTTCCCATCTGTAAATAGGACTAGTGTATATTTAATTCACAGGGTTGGAGCAATGTTCTGGGATACAGTAAGTGTTGAACAAATGATAATTACAATCATTTATCTAGTCATTACTATAATCAATTATATAATACTTAATACTGTGATCGGTTACTGAGCACTCAGTAAGAGTTGGCTCTTAGTAGTAGTGAGCAAGCGTTGCTGGTTCTCTCTTCGACAGGCTGTGACTCGGGACACTGAGTTTTAACAGTGTTCTCCCATGTTAGTTCTCTTTGTCTTACAGATAAGGAACTTGAGGCCCATGAGAGCAAAGGGATTTGTCCACAGCTAGAGAGAAGCCAGGCTGGGAAGAGCAGTGTAAGACAGAAATTGCCCAAATCTCCAAGTCTAATGATGTCTGCTTGGAGTTAGAATCCTGACTCTTCAACCACCCTAAACCAGACGACCCTTCGTGGAGGCACAAGCCAGGCAGAGGCAGCAGAGACAGAAGTTGAGGCCAGGGGAAGGGACTCCCAGACCTGCTGAGCACCCCAGTTCCCCAGCCCTCCATGTAAATAGCTCAGCAGAGCCCTCTGAATTTATTTCTAATTGGCGTGGGCTGAAGGCTCCAAGGAGCCCTGGGGCTGCCAGCTTTCACATACTTGCTGCCTCTGGGGACCCTGAATTTGGAAACACTGCCCCTGAGGGAGACACAGGAATGGAGGAGACTCTGGCTTTGACGAAGTTCCCCCACAAACAGGAGGCAGGGTAGTGCAGGAGGCCACACCAAGCACCTGGGAGTGACACTGGGAAAGGATCCTCCCAATGCTCTGGGTCCCTTGTTCTCAGCACCCTAAGCCCTTGGGAACACGAGGAAGACCATGCCTACAGCCTTCCAGCCCCTTCCCCCTGCTCCAACTTCTGGGGAGCCTTACCTTACACTCAAGAGAAGCAAAAATTTTGGTGATCCCTCCTCCAGTGGGGGAAGACTCCAGAGAACTCTCAGTGGGAGGGAACCACTTGAGTTGTCACTCTTGATGCAGGCCATCCTAAGGAAGCCTGCACCCATGACTAGCCACAAACAAGTATTTATGTTTTCCAAAGCAGAGGCCAGACCAGAATACGGCTCAGAAAGTGACGGTTGATTCTGGCTTAGCTATTACTCTGGGTCACCAGCAGATCTGGATGATGTACCCTCCATCCAAGCCAGGCTTGGGCCAGATACACAACATTCAGCTTTCCTTTCCAAGTCTCTAAGAGCAGAGTGGTTCTGTAATGCTGCTCTTTGGTTGACAGAACTTTCTGACAGAAAGTCCTCTACATTTCCCTTTAGGGAAACAGGTCAATAGGGTACCCAGCTAATGACAGGGTCAGCCCAAGAACAATGGAGCCATGGGAACCAGACCAACAGTGGAGGTGCACTGAAGAATAGCTGTCAGCTTTCCCAGCACCTCTGGTCCTCTCTGTTGGAAACTCTATGGTAACTCAGTCACCTAAGACTCTAGTTCTGCTCTTGTTTTTGTTTGATGAATCTGCAAAATGGGAATAATCAGCCCTGCTTATACAACTCAAATAGTTCTTGCAAAAAAAAAAAACACACAGCTGAGCAACTGCAAACTGGGACTTGTGATACAAATGCCTGGTGGACAACTCCAGGAAGATGTGTCCACTGCAGAGGGCATCATTTGAGTGACAGCCTGGTTCCTGAGGGGGTGTGACCGGCATTGAAACCCGTGATAGAGAAAGGAACCACTCCTAGGCCCACTCAGCCCAGTCCCATCTTATATCCCATCTTATCTATGCCGGTTAACAAATGCCTTCAGCAAAGAACTGAGTAAAAAGTAGGAGAACAGATTCCAAAGTCACCTCTCCTGTCCAGTCCCCTCCAAATGAAATGTCTACCACTTGCAACAAGGGCACCATGTTATTCTGCTTATGCATGATTTAGCAATAAAAAATATATCTCACAAACCCCAAACACTCATATTTATTAAATTATCTTATGCTTGGCTATCTCCAATCCATACATTAAATATTAAATCTCTCCTGTTGTAGGCGGCAAGAATAATTTGCGATAGATGTTCTAATATTTTCCCATACACAGTGGGAGCTGCCTCCCTCCAGTAAACAGATGACATCTTGGCAAGGACAATTCTTCTAGGCCTGAGCCCAGGGCTGGGAATGGGGGTCATAGAGTCAGTTGCCCAACCTCTAAGGAAAGGCTAAGGACCCTAAAAACAATCTAGAGGTCCACGTATTTGATCCAGAAAGTTAATGAAAATTTGTGTCCTGTGGTCACAAATTCTGCCAAGTTCTGGTTGACCTGACATTTCTAGACCTGGGGAAGGAAGATGAGAGAATGACAGTGGCTCACAGCCACGGTGGACTCACCCGTGCTCTCTCCATTTAGTGGTATCACAGGGTTGTTCTAATTCCACAAGAGAGACCCTTAAAAGAGGCTAACCCTCCTGGGGGATCCTTCCTGGTTCTGAGAGGGCAGATGTCCAAGTTGGAAGGGACACTCTGACCCACAGCCTGAATTCGTTGTTAAATTTACAGGTTCGAAGAGGCTGCAGCCCTCCAGGACATCTCAAGGCAGATGGGGGAAAGCCAGGTTATAACTCACTGTATCCTGTTCTTTTCTTATTCCTAGTCTGCCACTGTCCCCCAAAGGCACATGAGCCCTGCAAGAGCCTCCCAGTGGAGAACCTGAGATGGGAACCCCAGGTGACAGAGTAAATGTCACAACACTGGTAAGGGCCATAGGCAGAAAGGGCCATGGATTATCACATGCCACGTGCCCAAGATTTATCTGGAGTTGGGCCATCATCCTTTCCAGACAGGAAGGGTCAGCTGGCACAGTTGGGCAAGGCAAAGATTAGGGCACAGAGAGCGGCTGGAACCCTGCAGGAACCTAAGGAATCTCCCAGACTCAGATCAACCCTCCTGGGCCCACCATATAAGCACTCTCAAAGCTATAGCCAGGGCTCTACTGGATTTTCCCAAATTATCATGTTCTCAGTTCCCAGGTAGCGTCAGAGCTGATATCCTTGGCCCTAGAGGTTACCTATGGAAGCTTAGCCTACCAGGCATACTGGAGTTGAGGATTCTGGGCCGTGGGAAATGCTGACATCCAACAACAACCTGGCCTCAGTATAAAATCCTGCCACCAACAAAGTCCACCGCCCCAGCTTTCATCCTGGAAATAACTCTATGGAGGGTCTATTACCTCTTCCTTTCAAATGGAACCTCCAAGACCTGTTTCACCTCTGCCTACCTCTCTCAGGCTTAACCTCAATCCTGGGTCTCTGAATACTTTGCTGTGGAGCTCTTATAGCCCTGGTTCACATGTTAGCTAGGATTCTAGTTCTCATCAGCCTTTGTCAAGGCTAGGTCACCCAACCCCATTCCTTAAAACCGAGAACCCTAGAGAGCAGAGCCCCCAGATGACCCCTTCAATCCACAGAGTGTCTCCAAGGGAAAGGGAAATAAAGGAAACTAAAAACCCACCAAACACCTGGAACCCTGCGGCAGTTCAGGCTGATATAAAAATGGCGGCTCAGTGCCCCAGTCCAGAGTACATGGTCTTTGCTAGCCCAGGCAAGCGATCTCAAGAACATCTGACCCAGCGATGCCACAGTCTCTACATCCATCTTCTTTCCACTATTCAAAGGACACACCATCCCAAGCCAACATAACCCTGTAGGCCCAGCCTAAGGAGGCAACCTAGACAACACACCATCTTGGCCACCACCCTCCTGCCTTTGTGACGTCAGAGCCTAGTTGGGTGTGGCTGCCTATGGACCCTTCTGGATAAGTTTATGTTGTATTAAGAGCTACAGTAGCAAAAAAAAAAAATTGCCCTTTTGAACAGAAAGGAAACAGAAGGCAGGAAGGACTCTTTGGAGCAGCTGGACTATGATGGGATGGAGATGAGGTCTACCCCTCAGCCCTGATGCCTTGTTGCTGATTTACTCCTCGTATTAACAAGGTAGCAAGGGGACAGGGTTTTTTTTCTACCCAAAGCTCTGGATGGGCACAGCCACCACTCCGAATGATACCACAAGAATTAGGGCCACAAGGAAGCAAAACCCTTATCTGTCTAAAAACTCAGCACAAAGAGTTCACTCTTAGAGGAAGGATACTTTAGAAGAGCCTGAGAAGATGTCATGTCTCCGTGCCTAAGATCTGTTCAGCTGCATATCATCACCCAGAGCTCCAGACTGACAGACAATTGCCCCCTCCTGACCCTATATCTCTAGAAACATTAAGTCTGCGGGGCACTTTTCCAGGCCACACTAAGATCAGACCCTCCCCTGCCCCGTGTTCCTCTTCCTTTAAGCCCCCACCTCTTCCAGTAGGCCTTGGGTTGGGGGGCTGAGATAAATGTTGGACAGACCAGTATTCAATGCTAGGATCAGATGGCAGGCTTTTTTCTTAATCTTCCATGTCTTAAAGAGTAAGACAGGAACAAGGGCATGTTCTTTCCTGGATGAACATGACTCCTCTCCCTCCTCGAGACTCTGCCTCTGGAATGAGAGTCTGAGCCCTTTCTTGAGCTTAGTCAATACCAGACACAGGCATAACACTGGGGGGAAGATGGGGTGAGGAAGGGTCATCAAACCCCTGACCTCTGACCTTCCCTACCACTTACTCTTTGATGTCAGATGGGTTTGGGAGAGAGTCCTGATGGCTGCTAGAGTCCAATTCGCACTGAGGGACTCCCAATCTCCCTGCTCAGATCGCCACAGGCATTCTCCTGGGATCCTCTAATGCCCAAAAGGAGCAAGAAGCTAACTGTGTCCCCTCCTCCCACCAAAGTCTCCAGGAACGACCAATCCTACTCTTCTTCCCTATAGAACCGCTTCCCCAAACCTCATTTTGAGAGGTGTGACACCTCTTCATGACCATAAAGACTCTATCTGATTGTGACCAATCCTGCCTCCCTGAGGGTTCCCAGGGATATACACATCCTTGGAGCCGAGAACAAGGCAGACACAGCTCACTGGCTCCCAAACTCTCCAACCCTTGGCACATCCAATCACCTGAAAATCTCCATGCCCAGCTCCAGAACACAAGCCACTAAGCTCTTTCCATCCATCCCTACAACCCAGGGGTTCCCAGAGTCAGGTCCAAGCTTCCCTGAGACAATATTCCTCCAGACCTTGCTCCCGGAAAGACCGGCCTGCAAGTGGATAGAGGCTCTTCCCTTGCCCTCTTCTCCCTTCCCCTTGCCCCTTTGCTGTCTATCTGGGCATCCTTGGCCAGCCTGGAGGTGGTAAGAAGTGAAAGGCAGAGCTAAGATATGGGTCAGGCTTGTCTCCAGGAGTCAGGAACGTCTTCTGGGGCTGTCCATCTCCCTCAAAGTGTAAGCTGCAAGAACACAAGCCTCCCTTGAACGAAGATAGCTGGTGGGCTTTGGAGAGAGCCCGACTGCAATTCCTTCAGGCTTTGTAGTCCTGAGGCAATGGCTGGAGCAAAGAGGGCTGGGGGGCGGAGGGGACACTAAGAGGGCAGTAGCCACAGCACACTTGGTCCCTTCTTGCTCTAGTCAGTCCCCAAGGCAAAGAGCTACCCTAAATGTCTCCCTCAGAGCCTGCTCACCATCCTACCCAGTCCTGGGGCTCCCAAGGGATGAGAGCACTGGGGCAAAAAACAATGAGCTGCCCTTTGAACATCCCAGGGCTATCCACACCCTTCTCCTCCTGGGCAGAGAGGTCAGAGGAGTGGTGGTCACCTGGCTGAAGAATGAAAGAAAGGCTATGCAGGCTCCTGGTGCCCAAGCTCTTCCTTTCACTCCTTCACAGGCCTCTGGCCCCATCCCTACCAAAGAAACACAACAACAAGAAAGGAGCAGGCCACTACACCAGGTCCCACTCAGTCGGGGCCAACCAGCCAAACGCCACTCAGAGTTCAATTTTTGAGGGAAAAAAAAAAACGGAACCGCAGAATTGTGGAAGAAATCCCCTTCCCAAAACACAGGTCCTCTTCTCTCTTCTCCCTCCAGGAGCCTGGCTCAGAATTATCCTGGGCAGTTATGGAAGCCCAAGCCAGGAAAGGGTCTGTAGGCACCCAGATGCAGATGAGGATGGGAAAGGGGGGGATGTCTCGGAAATGCCCAAAATGGGGTTGGAGAAGGCGGCGATAGGGGGGAGGAAAAGCAAAGAGGTAGGCGTCCATGACGGCCTGAACACGTCCGAAGTCTCCTCGGGAGAAGCCAGCTTCCAACTTGTTTACTTATTGGCATGTTTTGCTATCTCCAAAAGGAAACAGTTAAAAAAAAATCTCGATTGGTTCTCAAGCAGTCCCTATCTGTCACCTTCCCTCCTCAGCTAAGCATTGCCTCTGCCGCCGCTATCTGCCACCGCCTGTCAGGAAACCGAGCCGCCTCTACTTTATTTCACTTGAGCGTGGCCAAACTGTTGCTATTTAGTGGGGGGCAAAGAACCCAATTCGCACCCTCGATACGAGCCGGCAGAGGGTGGGGAGCGGGGATAGGAGCTGGGCCCTGGGTGCACTCCTCCCGGAAGGGTCCTCTCCAGGGAGAGGTACCCACCAGCATCATCGGATCACGCCTGGCTAGGGCAGGAGTCACCTGGAACACGCAGCCCTACAGCATCTCCCGAGCCAGGGCGAGCCTGATGCGCACCCGGCGGGCTGCGAACAGAGGCGAGCTGGGGAGCGCAGGGCCGGTTCCCGGGCCGCGGGCGGGCAAAAGGGAGACGCGGAGCTGGGGCGAGGGTGGGGGTGGGGGGGCGGGCTAGGCAGCGGCCGCCTGACTTACATGGAAGTGATATTCCTTGAGATGTCCGTGATGTTGATACTGGCGTTCCCATTGCTGTTCCCTGAATCCTGCCCTTCCAGGAGAGGGAAGAGGTTCCCATCGTCCGGCCGCCGGCAATTGATCTCAGTCTTGCTGCAGACACAATTTGCAGGGCAAGCCAGCACGGAGCCCACATAGTCCAGCCAGACGCTTCCCAGCAAGAAAATCCGCCAGAAACTACACTTGGCTGGGCAAAGAGAGACATCCATCTCCGATCGCTGCTTCTAAAAAAGAGGAGGAGGAGGAGAGGAGAGGGGGTGGGGTGGGGGGAGTGGGGAGAGCAGGGGGGGAAGGAAACAAAGACAGCGAGGGAGGGGGGAAGGGGGAGGGGGGCCTCTGCCTTTGAAAAGCCGAACGATCAGATGCAAAATCCTTCAGCGTCGGAAACCATCGCGGCCACCGCCGCCGGGTAGGAGCCGCGGGGAGCGCCTAGTGGCGCGGTCTGCCGGGCATGGTGGCCGGCTCGGCGCTCGCCGGCTTGCGGGGTCCAGGAGCTCTGGAAACGAGGCGCACTCTCCGACTCCGAGACTTTGCAGGGTTGCAACAACAGACGATGGGAAAGCAGAAATAATAATAAGAAGAAAAGAAAAAAAAAGATGGTGCTAAAGTCACCAAGTCCCACCTCCTGGGCAGAATTAAAACGGACACACCTGCAAAACACACTCGCACACACTCACATACACACGCGCGGAGCTGGAGGAAGGAGGAGAAGGAAGATGCAGTCAGAGCTGCAGCAGCCGCCGCGAATGGCTCGCTACGCGCCTGCAGAAACGTACAAGTGCTCCGAGCCTTACGAAACGCACGGGTTATCGGAGCGTCTTCCTAGGCTCCCTCCCTCCCTCCTCCCCTCCCTCCTCCCCTCCCTCCTCGCGGCCTCCTCCCCCCGCCCCCCCGCCCGGGCT
>NW_022196904.1:68539576-68563010 GCF_008632895.1 Mastomys coucha
GCCGGCTCTCGGCTCTCGCCGGTACCGCCACCCGCAGCCGCGCCGCTGCCCGCCCGCTCCACGCCCGCGCCCGCTCGCTGCAGCCGAGGGGAAAACGAGACGGAAAGGAAAAGTTGCAGTTGGGATTCCGAGGGTCGGCGTTGGGGAGGGAGAGTTGGCAAGCTGTCTGAGCGACACGAAAGGCGTTCTCCCTTCCACTTTTTGGCCCTCGTGCTGCCCGGTTTTGCTGCAATCTCCTCCGCGGGAGGAAGCGAAATGAGCGTGGCCGAGGTGACCCGGGGTGCTCCCCAGCCTGGGTGAGGGGGCTCGGGCTCGCGGACAGTGACGGGGAACAGGAGCGCACAGGAACCCGAGCCAGGCAGCCAGGGATGCCGGCGACAGACGTGCAGACCTAGATCTGAATGACACTCATTTGGGTAATCAAGAGTCCCGGGAGCTGGACTCGGCTTGGGAGGGGACTGCGGGCCATGGCACACTGAGTGCCCCCGAGCCTCTTGCTCCTTCTTGGCGGTGCGTTTTGGGTTCCGCCTTGGACAAGCAGAGAGCAGAGGAGGAGAGAAAGAGGGAAGGAGAGCCTGCAGAACTGCGCTGGAGAACCGAGGTGGCCCAGGGCGAGCGATACAAGCGAAAGAAACGGCCAGGAAATTGAGATGCGAAGGGCATTTTTTGGCAAGCACCACGCCAGTACCGTCGGAGGCCAGCTTCTTGGGCTCAGCCCTCGGGTGCGCCGAGCTGGCAGCCTGGTGAGGGGGCGGGCGGGCTGCTCTCTCCGGATGATTTGGGGGGGGGCACAGAACCTCCTCTTTCCCTCCCCCACAAACACCCCTTCCTGGTAGGGGCTCAAAACAGGTGCAGCCTTCGAGGCAAGTTTAAACCCGGCGGGAGAGAAGTATATCCCCTGCTTTTTTGCCTTGATAGGATTGTTTTAAAAATAAAATGCAAATGTAAATATGCCAAATGCAAGCTATTTCCTGAGAGATTTTGCTGTGGGAAAGGAGAAGAAAGGGTTAGGGGAGTCCGAGCAGGCAGACACACTACAGCATTCACACGCAGAAGAAAGCAGCGCTCTCCTCCCCGAGCTTGGGTGAGGGCAGGCAAGGAAGCAAAATACATTGAATTCAACAGCATCCAGGATCTGAAAGGATTCTCCCCCGCCCCCTGTGGATTCCAATGCAGGTCATGCAACTTGCAGGCAAGATGGGGGAAGGGGTATTGCGGTGCCACAGATTGCCCCTAGTGCCACCGACAGATAGACCCGATGTCTTGCCGTAACACTTTGTGCTGGGAGTAAACTTGGGTGAAAGGAGGAAAAGAAAAGAACATGCCTATAAAAGGCAGTTTCCCCGACTTCTCATTACACTCTGCCTTCCTTTTGCCCCGTGAGACTTTTACACCCTGTCGCCATGATGGCCTTGTCCCCAGAATGGCATTTTGCCCTCCCGCCAGCAGGAGGGGACAGAGTGGAGACAGCCTTAGACTCTCAAACCAGATCCTACTGGCCTCAGGCCAGTCCCTGGTGTCCTTGTCTACTGGGAATCTCCCTGACACTTCTAGTGCCATTCTGAGTGACTTTGGGGTTCTCTGAGAGGCAGGGATACTAAGGTGTAGCCAACGTACTGGAACTTGGCCTCTCTTGGGAGATAGCAGAGGAGAAATGGGAAGCATTTCCCAGACTACCCCCAGGGAGACAGAGTAGCTGACTGCCTGAGTGGATTTAGCAGAGCTCCAACAAGGAGAAAAACATAGTTGTATCTTAAAGAGTGCCCCGCCCATTTTTAAAGACAAGGATGATTTTTTAATACTTCCTGCAAAGAAGGGATGCCATCTCATAAGTCAGATTTAAAAGCAAAGCTTTGGAAACCTCTTCAGAGAGTGAAAATTCAGGTTGTGAAGCAAGGGACTCTGACTGGGCAAGAGGTCTTTCATTCTGGACGGTGGGTGGAATGAAGGTAAGGTGCCAGAGTCTTACAGGAGCTCTGAGCCCGCCTAGGAAGTAAAGCTTAAAAATGGAGAAGGCTCTATTTTTACGCAAGTGGAAAGAGCAGAGTTCTACTTATGACCATGGACAAATGGATTTACACTCTGGGCCTCAGCTTCAAATCCATGAAATGACAACGTGGAACCAAATCTTTGCTCTCCTCTAACTGGTGGCATCCACAGTCCCCAAAAGCTTGTGATAATACAACTCCTTGGGCCCCATCTGAGACTTCCCAACATTTTAAGAAGTTCCCCCAGGTGATTGACAGGCATGGGTGGGGCAGCTTCAGAGCCCCTCCAGCTTGAATCATCTCTGGTTCTCCACAAGCTTCAGGTGAAGGGGCACATTAGAAAGGAACAGGGATTCCATGTAGGTTCCCAGTAGCATCCAGTTAGAATAAATGGAACTGAGTGTCTTGGGTGCCTGCAAAAACAGAACTTTGGGGCTGGCAAGATGGCTGTCATCAATAAAGTATTGATCACACAAGCATGAAGATTCAGCACCCATGTTTTTAAAAAATTGATTTATTTAGCAGTGTACACTGCTGGGGGTAGAGACAAGAAAATCTTTGGCGCCAGTTGGCCAGCAAGATTCAATGAGAGACGCCCGTCTCGGAAAAATAAGGCAAGGAAAACACCAGACATCAACTTCTGGACTCCACATACACTCACATACATGTGCATAAACATGAACACACACACACAGCAGATCTTTAAACTTCCACTGTCAGTGAAGCTCCTACAGCCCACAGAAAAGCAGCCAATGTAAGCCAGAATTGGGTAAGGGTCTAGGACAGAGTCCCTGGAATAGACACCCTCCTCTCAGTCAACAAGTGCCCAGGGCATTTGAGGCCTCTTGTCATCTTGCTAAGAACATCCTGGCTGACAAGGAAGAAGGACTCGTCATATCATCCTGAATTCCCAGTATGTGGCCTCTGTGTCCTGGACATATGACTCATCTAAGCATCCAGACAATCAGGATAATCTGTCCCCATCTTCCCAGCCGCCAGATAGAGTTTCCTAAATGAGGAAGCACGAGTGTGCACACCAACCCTCCAAACCCCCTGCTGACCAAGAAGAGATAAAAAGGAACAACGTTTTTTGTTTGTTTGTTTGTTTGTTTCCTTGTACAAAATGTAAAGCTCTAGAAAGCTTTCACAGCAAGGCAGATACAAGAGCTTAAAGAAGACACCAAGGGCTTCCAAAGGTTCCAAGGAAGTCTCCAACCACATAGGTCAGATAGAGCTGCCTAACAGGGCACAGAGCTTCTGATCCCCGTTTATCTACAGAAATCAGGCACATGTCTCTTTCTTAAAGGAACCTGCTCCAGATGAATGAATGCCCATAACTTATGAGGAAGGATTCAAAGCAGCTCAAAGTCCCTGTACCTAGGAAGGGAGTAGAAATTCAGGAAGCAAAAGACATGGCATGCTGACCCCAGCAACAAGTGATTTCTAGTACACTACACACTACACACACACCTTGGTCACCCTTTTCACCTCGCCACACCTTGTTCACTTTTCCAATGAACCCACACTTCTGAGCCAGTGGTCATATTTCTGGAATGTAGGCCAGACCCTAAGTTTTGTGGATCCACCCACTATGCCTTACTCCTACGATATCAGCCTGAACCAAGAAGCTATGGTGCACAGCTTTCTAGCTTGAGCAGATTTAGGACTCAGTTTCTCAATGGGAGCTGGGAAAAGAGCAGTGGCCCTGAGCAGCAGTTCAGAGAAACACCTGAGGAGATGGTGGGAGGCCTGGGCTCCCAAGCACTTGCTGCTCCAAAGAATTGTGTGAAAGAGACAGACCTCTCTTGGTAGAGGAAGAAGGCTACACAGGGTGCCCATGCAAGAGGTCTGGTTGGAGACTAAGAACATGCAATGCTATTCATAAAGTGGCTGGGTGTTCCCAGGCCACCCCTGCTTGGCCAAGAAGAGAATTTCTGCCAAACCTGGATGCCGAAAATGAATCGGCAGACAAGTTGAGCATCAAAGTAACCCCCACAAAGCAGGAAAATTTAAGCACAGGACACCCCAGTTCAGGACCCCAGCTTAGACAAACACCTGCTGGGAGGATGGAACTACCTGTTGATGGGGGAGGGGGGGCGTGTCTTTGTCTCTTGCTCCTGTCAGTTGAAGAAGATTCCTTGATAGTTTTCTTGGTCCTCCCACTGACATCTGCACCCTGTTTTACCTACCCCGAAAGCCAGACCCACAGCCCATGTTGGGTGAAACAGACCACCTACATCACCCAGAGCCACCCCACTTGGTACAGGGATTTTCTCAGCAGAATATTCCTGTTCGGAGGCCTCCCCTGCTTGACCATCCTCAGAGACTGGAAGTTCAGTATTACCCAAAAAGCCTCTAACCTTGTTTCAAGTCACTGTATTCCTTGAATAGTCTTCAGTTTGAAATGATGAAGCCAGCCTCTCTAAAGCTTCCATGTCAGTGCTGATGCTGAACCCACCATCTTTTCTACAAGGCACAGGGCTGCCTGCCTCCCTCCTACCTCTTACCTGAGCAGTTATTTTCCTATACTTCAAAAAAAAAAAAAAATCACAGCTTTCTGGGTCTTTCCCACTCCAGATGTAGCAATGCATTCAAGTCTTCAATGGCTTTAAATCCCACAGGCTTCAAGTGATCCAACTCTGGGGACTCAAGAAGTAGAAAGCTAGAGAGAGACTAAATATAGCATCATGCCACTGAGAGTTGAACTTACTTCCTGTAAGTCTCTGTGACATAGGCTCTATGCCTCAATTTCCACTTCTCTAACCGCCTTTAACTCGCCAGGTGTAGTAAGGTGCTTTGAACAATGCCTGCCCTCCAGTAAGCATGCCGTTGGCCCTTGCCTTCTCCTTTTGAGAGTTTCTAAGGGCTTTACTGCCCCAGTCCGGAAGTTTCAGCAGCTGGTACCCATTGATGGTGGAGCCCATCGCCTCCCCAAAGCTCACCTCACTCACAGTTGCAGAGAAGTTCCTAGCAAACCCGTGAGCCCCACTGCCAGTGCTGTGGAATGCTAGCAACGCCCATGATGCCTTGCAACTGTATTCCTAAACCTCAGAATTGTGTGCTACCAAAGGGCATCTGACAAGACCTAGGGACCTAGGTCCCTGGGGAAGTAGGCACAGAACACAGGGCTACATCTCCCCCCAAACAACAGATACCTGTGCCTGTCCCATGCCAGTTGTCATCTGTTTGCTTCTCCCTCTGAATAGGGAGGTGGCATTGGTCTCTATCATAGAAGACAAGCCTTGCCGAGTCACTGTAAGCTTCAAGCAGTTGGGTGAGACTAAGAATCCAATGCAGCAGAGTGAGGAGGGGCTGCATATGAGGGTAGCTGCCACCAGCCAGTGTGCCATGGTAGACCTAGGTCCTGCTCCAGCAGGTAAGGAAATACCTACTGTGGACAGCAAGAGACAGATGGTGTTGGTTGGTGTGGCATTCATGAAAGAAGCCACTCCCACTCTGTGTTCTGTTTCTCAAGCAAAATCAAAAGCCAAAGGAGCAAGCTTTCCCAGAAGAGTCTATGGCAGATAGTTGACAGGAGCTAGTGGGAATTAAGAGGCTTGGGGGACTACACCCAGCTTCTGGGATCACCCATACCCACTCCCTACTGCAGACATGTGGCTCTCCTGGGAGCATCCAGCCATTTCCCTCTCATTAATCCAATCCAAGGGCATCCAGAGATATAGTCTTCTCTCATCAGAAAAGAGAACCAAGATTGACAAGGGGGCAGGAGTCTAGGAGCCTTCCTGATCCCAGAAGGAACATTCCTTCTACTCCAGGCTTTAAAATGTAAGTTTCCTGGGGTTTACAATCTTGCCAAAGTCTCTGTACAGACTGACCAACCTCCTCAAAGCAGCACTGAGGACAGACTAAGGGACTCTGCAGGGGAAGGTCAGGGGACAGTTGCTCTACACACCTGCTGTTCTCTGTCTCCCCAGGTACATGTGTCTGTGTCCTTAGGGACCAGGAGGGTACCAGCAGGTCCAGGAGGGACAGGACTTGTGGCTACCTGTGTCTTTTCAGGGCCTGCCTTGACGTTGTCTCCGGAACTGACAACCTACATTTGGGGTGGGGTGATGGAATGAAAGCTCATCTAGGCCTCTCATGAGAAGTTAGGAACAGAGACTTGAATGGAGTAGCTCACTCCTGACCCCATCCTAGAACGACAGATTTCACCATGATTAGAAAACCAGTCCAGGGGCTTCTAGACACAGAAAACTCAGTGGCTCTGTTCTCAGAGTCAGAACAAGGCTGGAAAGAGTAGGTTCCAGAAATGATACTCTTGGTACCCTTCCTGCCTGAGTTTGGCAGTCACAGCCCAGGCCCAGCATCCCTACCACAAGGGCTCACCCCTGCAAACAGCTAAAGCTTTCTTCGGAACCATGCATCCCAGTTCAGCCCTCCTCAACTCCTGGGGTCCCCACTATACCCTGTTACACTTCTCTGCCAACCCTGCCCACTCCTGCTTAGCTCCCAGGCTCCTGCTCTGCCATCACCACCTCCCACAACTGACCTTCTCTGCACCTGCTCCCCACTGAGAAGTCTATATCACACCTTCCCCCTGACCTGGCCCTGAGCCTTTGGCTCAGACTGTAGAACATTGGCTTTCGGGCCCAGTTCTATACTGATCCACTCATTTAGCATTGAGAACATGTTGGGCCTTGTCACCTTGAACATGCAACTTTGTTCCTCTGATCTGACACTTCCTTCTCTGTCACTTGGGGGACTAATGATCACAGGGATTAATGATGGTAACATGTGGAAATAGCCTGAGAACACTCAGCGCCACCCATGTGACAGCCACTAATCCCAGTTTACAGGACGTCCCATTAGCTCGTTGCTCCTTAACCCCTTAACCGCTACCCAGCTTATTCACTTACCAGATGCTTCCTCAGGCATGGAAAGTCAAGGAAAAGGCCTCCATCGGTAGCAGGCATCACCCCTCTTCCTTCTAAGGAGAACTAAAGGTGTGATTCAGCCCTAAGGCAGATCCAGTTCAAACTCTCCAGTTCCCACAGGTGCTAGCTACCTCAGGACCCGGACACCACCACCACCACCACCACCACCACCACCACCAACCCAACCCCTAACCCCATCCCCACCTCCACCACCCCATCCCCACCCCCACTCCCCCATCCCCCACTCCCACTCTCCCCACCCTGCCTGATGGATAAGCTGTCTCTCACATACTTCCTTGCCTTGTGGTTTACAAGCTGTATAACAAAGGGTGCATAATCAGCCCAACTCTGAATCTGATACATCAAAGCCCTCTCTTTCCCTTCTTTCTACTATTCTCTTGGGAATATCAGGGTATTCCCAAACCTTGCCCTTCCTCCTCAACGGTGAGCCATCCTGGCTTTTGCCTCTACAAGCAGAATAGGAAGCCAAGCACCCTGAGGACTGGAGGAGATGATGTCCAATGTCTTCAGGCTCAGAGAAAAAGAGACCAGATATTTGCCAACAGAACAGGCACTCAAAACTAGGAGTACACCAAATCTGCTCTAATTTTTTCGCAGCTCTGACAATTACTAGGAGCACCGTACACACATTTAAGTAGCTATCATGAGCAAATGGGGGGAAAAAATTAGCCTTATTTGCTGAGACACCAGTATGGGAATTAGGGGAAGCGTCAAGTTGGGAGGAGGGGGCAGTTCCAGCCTTGCTCGCCTTTGGAACTAAGAGACAGCTCCCTCCTACAGACTTTCTGCTTCGTCCTCCGCCCCCTCCCCAGCCTACAGCACCAGCTGCACTGCCTGGGAACCAGGGAACAAAAAGCCCAGCCCAGGGAGTTCCCGGATGGAGGTTGTGAAGAGAGCGAGGGTTGAAGAAGGTGTGGACCAGCCCTGCTGAGCTCTGGCTGCAGCCTGGTCAGTTCCCAGAGTTGCTGATGAATGTGCAGTTTGAGAAGGAGGTCATAGATACCCCAGCCTGGAAACACACCCCGCAGGCTCCATGGGTTCATCCAGCCAATAAAAGCCAAGTGACACCCCAACGCTGGGGACACTGCATGATACCTCCTTCCAGGTCTCAAGTACAAGAATCCCTCTCAGGACTCAAGAAAGACAGGCTAGAGGTATCTCCCCCAACACTGTCCCTATCTGTCCTTTGACAGAAGCCACCTTCCCCCCTCACAGCCTCTGCTGGAAGAACAGGGAGGTCCCTGTCCAAACAGCCCTGCCCGCAGGGACCTAGTGACTTTCCCGAAGACTTCACAGTTTCCCCAGGACTCTGCTGTGTTTTATGTTGTGGGGTCATCCAGGGGCTGTGCCATATAGCAAGTCATCCCTATGATCCCGAGATGAAGGCAGGCAGGATGGCAGTGACAATGAATGAGGTGACAATTGTGGCCACAAAGCAGTGACTGACTTCTGTGCACAACACTTCCTATACTCATTATGCGCACAATGTCCTTGAATCTGCACAACTGCTTTGCTTTATGGATGAGAAAGCAGGTTCAGAGAAGCTTGGTCACTTGTCCAGGGTCACACAGCTAGAGTACTATCAGAGGAGCCTTCAACCTAAGTCTTTCTAGACAGTAGAACCACTTCCTACATTCAGCTGCCCCCTAGTGAGGTAGGAAGGGAAAGAGATGCTGCTTTGCTTTTCATGGGAGCTGTTTCTTTGTATCCCCACAGAAAGTCTATCACTAGAGGGAAGAGAAGGCAGGAGGGGAGACCTGGCGGTGGTCTCTAGATGGAGCCAGGGCTAGTGTAGGCTTAAACCAGGACCACAAGCTAGCCAGTCCAAAGCTTTTCCATGGATGGATCTCCCCTAGTATCCCATAAGCCTTTCCAAGATTTCATCAGGCCAGCTTGCTCCCGGCAAAGGGTGAGGATTGTTAAAGCAGCCCTGGCATGGCAGCCACATCAAATATCCTACCCAAGCATCTGTAATAAACAAATCAATAACGAGGAGAGGAGGCACATTAGCCTTTGAACAGGTTCCAGAGAGTTTATTTTTGATCTTACTTGAGGTGAACAAGTGTGTGCTTGAAGCCTGGGGAAGGCTATAGGCAGTGACAGAGAGACAGAGGATATAGGGGTGGGACGTGGTGAAATCTGCACCTGTAGGCCCACTGGGGCATGTGCTCAGAGTGTTGGGAGCCATGGGGCAGTTTGCAAGTGTGGAACAAGGCAGGGGAGCATGGGAAAGCAGGAATGGAGGAGGCTGGATACAAGGGCAGGGTCACCCACAAGGGGCTGGCTGGGCATTCATTGGTTCAGGTCAGGGAGAAAGAAGCAGACAGATACAGGCTGTACAAGAGATATGCAGGGTGAAGGCAATACCTGAGATTGGAGGTGTGACCATCTTCATCATCAACTTGTCTGGATTTGGAGCCTCCTAGACAGCACAACTCTGGGCATGTCTATAGGAGCTTTTCGAGAGAAGTTTAGCTGAGGAAAGACCCACCCTGAGTTTTGGTAGAACCATGCCATGGGCCAGGAACCTGGAATTAATATGAATAAAAACAGGAAGAAGCCTAGCAGAGTTCTCTTTCCACTTCATGACTATGGACACAATGTGACCAGACACCTCACATGCCCACTGCTATGTTCGATATATATATATATTAATATATATATTAATAATTAATAATATTGTTGATATTATTGTGTTAATAATTATATGATTATGCTAGCATTATTAATATATATTCTATATCTGCAATATTGTAGACAATATCTCTTCAAGCCATGAACCAAAATAAAGCATTAGTTCCTTCCTTACATTGCTTTTGTCAAGCATTTTATCACAGCAGAAAGCAAATTACCCAGTACAAGGGGCAAAAGAAGCACTTAGGAAAAGCTGTTAGGGTTGGGAAACTTCATTTCCCTGTGCCAGACTGAATTAGAAGCCGTGATTTTAACCCATTAACCAATACGAGGACTACAGAATAGAACATTTTTAGTATCAACCCCACTTCCTTGACATCCACTCCTCTTGTCCCCCTCCCAACCCTCCCAGGTAGACAGTCCACTTCCCTTTCAACTTCAAAACATTGGCTTTCCCAGTCCTGAGACTCCAAGAAGAGCCAAGACAGGATTCCACCTTTCTAAGAGTTCAGTTTATTTACAAGCCCTGCCTGCTCACACACATATCAAAAACAATAGGAATGATACTATTACAGATCGAATAGTAGTACAACAGTGACATTTCAAAGGCCTTGGAAATTAACCAAACCCCATGGCTTTCAGACTCTTGAACCAAAAGCCTCCAAGGGCTGAAGAGGACACATAGGGCTTGGAAAGAGACTGCAGTGAGCATGAAACACCTTTAAAGACTCAGATTTTCTCTTTTAGATTCTTAAGGATTTTTTCCCACTGTATAATATAATCATTTATGTTTTGACCTAACTTTAATGTTTTGAAACATCTCCATAGAACAAAACAGGACCCCCCTGAGGGCTGTAAGCCAGGTTAGGATCCTTGCACCTTTGAAGAACGCTGGGGAACTGCTACAAACCCCTCCAACAGACACTGACCAGTTTCAGAGGATGTGGACTGCAAACATCTCCTTCTCTAACCCTGCCATTTTATAGGTAAATGATCAAGCCCAAGAGGACTTAATGATGTCCTGAAGGCCACCTAGAGAAGACCAGAGCCAAAGATGTCTCTATTCCAGTATCTTTCCCAACCTATTAAAAAAAGAGAAGTAATGGACTCTGGCTAGAGTCCTGAGAACCTCATGTCCCAGAGCCTCCCAGCCCGTCCTAGACCACATATCTCCCTCCTCAAATGGAAAGACACCTTTAAAGCACAATCTTATTCCATGACAGGTTTTTATGACCTCATCTCTTTAAGTATCTCTTTCCAAGGAACACAAAATTCTCTAACACGACCTCAGCCAGGCCTTACAAGAACTTCCCCGGAATCCAGCAGAGAACAGCACTTTTGACTGTTGATTGAATTTCTATTTATCCTGCTCCTCTTCTAAATGGACCTGAGAGTATGACTTACTCACTGCACAGCTGGGAATGATCTAGGGGGCGGGGCTTTCTCAGGGCCAGGTGATAAACTGAGTAGTAGATGGGATCTCTCTCGGGACATAGTGTACTGTCTAAAGGACGCCAGGTTTATCCCACCTGGCCACTCTGGATTGGACCACTCCTCTCACACAGCTGCCTCCACTACCTTGCCTGAACTGTGAGAAAGTGTATCTGGGCTGAATTGGGTAGGCGCTGCCCTGGCCTGGCCTGGGCCAGGCTGATTTGGGGTTGAGCTGGGGCCCGGGGTTGGATAGGCAAAGGTTCAGAGTGTGTCTTGCTGAGCTCGGGAGCTTGAAAGCCTTCTAAAAATACCAAGCACGTTTCTTGCAGGGGGAGGGGTGGCTGATTCAGCTGACCTTTCCTAAGGATGGCCAATTTGCTGACTGCGTGCTGAGGACCAACGGGCAGAAAAGCCTCCCGTTTCCCTCCAGCTGACTACGGGGCTGAACTGGAGCAGATCTGGAATAGTCTTTCAGTTGCAGAATCCCTCCTCTCAGAAGGATCCAGTGAGGATGGAAAGAGAATCTGGTACAGTCCAGGCAACTTCCAAAGGCCAGGCAAGAACTCAGCTTGGGAGGCTAGGAATGTAGTTCAGTGGTAACGTGCTTGCCGGACATGCGTGAGTCCCTGGATTCAAGCACCTGCACCATACAAGTCAGATACGGTGGTACATTCCTATAATCCCAGCATTCCGGAGACAGAGCCAGGAGGATCAAACCTCCACATCATCCTCGACTACAACGTAGTAAGTTCAAGGCCAACTATGTTAAACCCTGTCTCAAAAATCAGACTGTGCCTCTTCCGTCATGATCTAAGAGACCAGAAAGCCAGCACCTTTAGCATGGTAGGGAGAGACTTATTGTCACTGGGAAGAGCCAAGGGATTGGTAGCTTTCTTCATTTATTTATTCATTTCTTTCATTAATTCCTTCATCTGCTGGGCTCCTCATCTTGTGCCAGGCGCCTGATGTTTATACCCTGGTAACCAAGTCTGCTCTCATATGGGTGGTATTTTCTTAACTGTAACATGACCAGCTGTATGTAGCTGGAAGTGTTAGCTCAAGCCAGTAAACCTCTTGGAGCACGAGGTTAGCCTGGGCTACATAGTAAGACTAATCTAAGCTAACGTGTAAGAACCTGTCGAGGTTAAATGACCAGGACTAAGCTGGGAGGTTTTGAAAGTTCTTCCCTTCTGAGACACCCATGTTTGCCAGGCAATGGCTACAACATAGGGGCTACCTTGCCTACATCCAGAGAGCCTGTGATACCACTTGGTTTCCCGGCTGTCTCTCTTACTGCTAGCTTTGTTTCTGGCACCCTCTAAGTCCATAGAAAGAAGAGGACAAGGAGCAGCCCCCCCCCCTTGTTGAGGTCCATTTGCCCTGGGATCCTAGCAGATGACCCTCCCTCTCCCATTGCATGCAGCCCCACCCTGGAAGCCTACCACCATAGGGAGAAAATCCTGGGATCCATTTGTCTGCCAGTCTCTATTTTCAGACCCATGGCCAAGTGAACCAGGGAGGATAGGATGGGCCACACATAGGCACCATAGCAGATGCTGGCCTTTTCTCCTCCCGTCAGCCCCTGTCCATCACCTACCCTGGTTTTATGGAACCTGTCTTCTGTAGACAGACATGAAGCCTGGCTGAGGCAGGGCAGCTGTGCACCTGAGGATAGAAACGAGTGCTGACATGTCCTCATTTGTGCCCTTGTGGTCCTAGGAGAGAGACACAGAAGCAATGGGAAAGGCTAGCAGCCTCCAATGAGGCCCAGGCCCAGCAAAGAGCATCATTGCTGTGCCACTAAGCTGCCCACCACTTTCTAGCAGACGCTCCTGGCCTCCTCAAAAGTCCCAGAGATGGGAAGGGAGTAAGGACAACTCAGAAGGAGGACAGCTCAGCCCTATGGGCTGGTGGGGGCAGAGCACTGAGACAATGTGCTCTCTATTTCCCATGTGGCAAGCTCTCTATTGCCACCCTTCTTTCTAGAAGAACAAGATGCCCAGAGATGTTAAGCTGCTTGCTTGAGGTTACACAGCAAGAAGGGTCTATCAGATCTCAGGGCCACACCTGAATGGCCTGGAGGCAGTGGGACCCAGCAGAGGCCAGGGGAAGAGAGAAGGACTTCTGTTGTCAGGTCTTAAAAGCAGATGGAAGGATGGGGAGATGGCCCGGAAGACAAAGTGTTTGCCATGCAAATGAGGTCCTAAGTCTGATCCCTGAAACCTGTGTTAAAAAGGCTAGACATGGTGATACATGCTTGTAAAATCAGCTTTGGGGAGGTAGAGACAGATAGATCTGGGGTGCTCGGGGTCTGGGCAGCCAGACTAGCTCCAGACTAATGGGAAATTCATCTTTAAACAAACAGACAAGGAGAATGGCTCCTGAGGAGCAACACCCAAAGCCACCCTCTGATGTACACTTACCCCCCTACACACATATATACCTGCATCCACACACACATAGACAGAAGAGGTGTGTGGAGAATGAGAAAGAGAAAACAGGCAGAATGATGGGTGTTGCAAGGAGAATGGGGAGAGACAGGCAGAGACAAGCATGAAGGGAGAAAGGTACAATCAAGGGGAAGGGGGATGCAGGAGGAGCTGGGAGATGCTGCTCCTGGGCCAAGATGCCAGGTTGAACTTTTTACTCTATGGCTATGGAGAAGCAGTCTCTTCCCCCAAAGAGGGAACAGAATAGCCAACTCCTGCCTTGGCCCTAGCCTTGGGCTCAGATGTACCTAGTCTGGGAGTGGATGGGAGGCAATGGCTAGAGCTTCCCTTGTGTTGAGCCAGGCCTTCCTCCTCCAGGTGTGCAAAGGACAGAGATATTCTGATCGGAGATGGCTGGTCCAGCTCCTTGTGAAAAAAGAAAGAGGAAACGACAGCAAGAGGTAGAAGTCCTGGGGAGTGACATTTTGTCAGAATGTGGCTGGAATCCCTGACTCTTTCTTTCCTGCTTCAAAACCTCTTTCATTCTAAGCCCCATGCCCATGCCAACGCCTTCCACAATCCAGCTTTTCTTCCTTTAACAGCTTTCTCTGCCAGCAGACTAACCCTTGTGCACAACACGTGGGCCCTAGCCTCTCGTGTCTCCCCTGTCCTCACCTTTATACATCTTTGCACTTCAGCCCCACAGCTTGTGCCTGCCAGAATCCCACCTCTAAAAGAGCTCAGAGTATCTCACCTCCTTGGCAAGCACTCCCCTGTGCCAGATCCTCCTGCCAGCCTCTCAGCCTTCTATAGTTTAGACCTTCCTGGGCTGAGAGGCTATTGTGTATATGTGTGCCTCTTGCTGCATTTCCACAGAAGCCAGAACCCAGCACATACTCCATCCATGTGGCAGTCTCTTAGACATTGAATAAAACCAGGAAATTATACCTGAGAGGACATTTTCTATTCTTTCCCTCCCCACCCCCCACTTCCTTCCCAGAGGAGTTTTTCTTTGGGTCCCAGGGATGGAACTTGCAAAACAAGCAGGGTGATCTTTTGATACAGTCAAGTGAAGGCCTGTGTGGCAAAACCTTGCTTTGCCTTGCCTTGGGGAATGTCATTTGACATTGACAGTGGGAATGTACTAAGCCCAATGTCAACTTTATCCTGGAAGAAAAGGGTATTTGTGAGAACATGACCTAGGGAACCTAGAAACCACAGAAGCAAGAGTGTTTACAGGGACTGTAGGCTCATCCTGAGCATATAGCAGTTCCTCCTCCTCCTCTTCTTCCTCTTCTTCCTCTTTCTTCTCCCCTTCTTCTGTCCTGTAGTAGATAGCCCAGGATTCTAGGTTCCACTGTAGTATTAGCAAACAGAAAATGCCAGGTTGATTTAAAGATTGATAAGAAATTCTAGAGATGAAGGGTTACCAGATGTGGAAGGGCACAACAAACTCACCCCAGTGAGATGAAGTAGCCCCTAGTTAGTACTGGGCTCTGAGAGGGCAAGATTACACCCAGTGCCAACAGACCATCAGTCCTTAATGTCTGCCTCCAGATGTCTTTAGCTTAGGGTCAACTGTAAGATTCAAAGGGAAAGGAAGATGGGATGCTAGTTAAAGTAACCAGTTTGTCCTGCTTTGCCCATGACTTTCCGTATTTAGTATTGAAAGTCCCATAACCAGGGAGCTTCTCCAGCCAGAGGAAAGCTGATGGTGTGCCAGGTCTCTGTCTGGAGCTTCATACTGCAGTAGGAGAGGCTGGTTTCCACCAGTGGCCTGAGAAGCAACCTGCCACTCCTCTGCAGGTATCCATGCTGAGGCTTGGAAAGGCTTTCTAACTTGTTCAAGGTAACATAGCTCACACAGGAAGCCTGCCTTCTTCCTGGGAAGGAATTAGGAGGGACATAGCTGACTCCTTCTGTGGTCCAAGAGCACAGGAGTTCTGCTGCTGGCCTTGCCTTGTTCTTATCCAGAGACCTAAGGGAATTCAGCTTAATTAGTAGTCAGACCTCAGCTAAGAACTTAGGTACAGCACCATAGGGCCATTGGGAGAGGTGGGGCCATAAGGCCACTGACCCTTACAGCTGTTTGAATTTACAGCTAAGTGGCCCTGAGGAAGCTCCAGCATACAGAAGGATGGAGAGACCCACTTGCTCTTGATCTGTGAGACTTGAAGAGAGACGTAGGACTTCAAATCAGTCCTCTATCTTCACCTTGGACTTGCTGGTCTCTGGGGAGCTCACCTTCTCCAACCACATGGTATCTGCTCGGTGCTCATCCCAACATGGGTGGAATCCCTCCGGGATTTGTTTTCTCCAATGAGCTGATTGTAAATTTCCCAGTCCTGCTTGGAGTTTGTTTCCAGCACACCATGCCCATTTAAAAGATGGCTCTGGAGCTGGGAGGTAGCAATAAAGACTGGAAACAAACAGACAGAGAAGGAACAAGGTAAAGGTTTCAATACGAGCTGTTATTAAATAAATCCCAAAGAGGTTCCCTAGAACATCCCAAGAGTGGGTGGCCAGAGCTGCCCAGAGCTCAGTGCTTACTCTGAACTCCCCCTCCCCTCATTTCTGTTTGCGGTGCTCTGCAACCATGGTTGAAGCGCCCACAGGGGCCTCTACATAGGGAACAGTGAAGCTTCACCTTCCTCCCACAGTCCGTTTTCTGACAGAACTTCACCTTTATCCCAGCTACTCCACACCATGATCATTCACCACTTCACTGTGACACTGGGTGTTTAGAGATCCCACAAAGTATCTGTCCCTTTCCCATTTCTCTTTGCCACAGTTCTAACTGACCTGCCTCCTTCAAGCCCTCAGTAAAACCAAGCACTCGGCAGAGTTTGAGTCTTGGTCCAGGGGCGTCAGGGGGAAACCAGCAAAGCCATTTCAATGCTTATTCATGTGCCTGCTTAGATAATATTTCCATTTCCTTCTGGCTATGCACACTGAGACCCACTACCCCAGGGCCTACCAGACAGACCCATCTTTCCACTTTCTCACTGACCAACCCCAAAAGTCCACCCATTTTTCCCAAGCTCTGCATGACTAGGGAGCTAAGCTAGTATCCCCAAACTCTACAGCTGGATATTAGATCCTTTTTGGTCTGAGGAGGCATATTTGTAGACAGGAGATTTTGGAGTTTAGAAAGATGTGCCAATACTTAATGGACATTCAATAGGTGCTCAAGGAGCGAAGAAAAAGAAATCCCTTCAACAGACAAGTATGAAGGTCACAGCTACAGCTACGTGGGCCTCCAAGATTCACCCTTCCCACGAGGCTACTCCTGAAATCTCTATGCGGAGGAATTGGCTGCACTCCTAAATTTAATTCCAGGAGGAAACTCTGAACTCCTCCATCTATGGATTCATTCATTCATTCACTCCATCATTCATTCATTTAGTGAAGCCCACACTGTGTGCGAGACCTTCAGAAGACACACTTGATTCAGAAGCAGATTGTAGAGCGACCTGTCAGACCCCGTTCACTCTGCTGCTGAGAGCAGCTCCAGAAACCGTTGTCTGTATCTCCGTCCTTCCTAGCTGCCCAAATGGAGTGAAGTAAAGCTTCTTCTGAGCTCACAAGGAAAAGAATCTTTACTCCTCCTTGGAAGGGGTAATGTTTTAGAAAGGATACAGGCAAATGTCTATTACCCAGTTGTTCCACTCTGCACCTGGTTTCCAATTCCTAAAGAGAGACCAGACTCTAAGAGCTACAAAGCTTGGAGACAAGGAATAGCAGCATACTCGTAGCACCTCCAGTGTACTGAATCAGCTACTGAGTCCGTACTGTCAGAGCTTCTTCATGTCTGGCAGAGTCTTTTCCTGTAAGACAGAACAGCAGTTAGCTCCTCCAAGGCCCCAGCTGGGCCTGGGCTAGCATCTAGCACCACCTACCGGCTACAAAAAGAAGAGCAGAAGCCAAGCTACCACCTTCCCCTAGGACTCCATAGGGCCTTTTGTCAGGCCTGGCTGTTGCATGCTCCTCCGCTCCTGACCCTTTCTCCACCTACAGACAGAAGGCGAACTCCAAAAGGGACAAGAATGCCCCCAATAGGAATAAGAAACCATATAACTAACAAGAACAGTGAGATCCAGGCCAGAACCTGTGTCCAGGAGGGCATGGGAGACAGCAAGAGGGCAGACTAGGAGAGGGAAGGCGATGACAGTAAGCACAGGCCAGTGGATGATGGTCACAACCAGTCACAGTGAAGATATGAGGATGCTGGAGGCTTATGTGGAGTCATACTAAAGAAGAACTCAAGGTCCCAGGAAGCAGTCAGGCGTCATCACTACAGGCCAACAACTGAGACCACCCTCTCCACCCCCATTCTAGACCAGCTCCCAACTCTGCACCCAGGTGCTTCTGGGTAGTTGCCTGCATTCCTCTGGTCTCAGAGAGCCTGGCCTTTGCCCAGAGATCACAGCTGAAGTCAGGAAATGCCTTTCTTGGTTCTTTTCTTGGTTCTGTCTGCTCCCAGTTGAAGATGGCAATAAAAACAGATTGGAAAGAGACCAAGAGAGAAGGAATGGGAGGGGAGGGGTGAGGGTTTCAACATGAGGTGATATTAAATTAATCTCCTGCCAGTCCTCCATATGTCAGACTAAACTTTGATTAAGCATCCTTCAGTTTTGAGTCACTGGCTAAGAAATGTCTACTCAGTGACAGTTTCCTGGGCACTAGTAGAAGTTGACAACCCTGCTGGTCCATACTGCTTTTCTCCCTCCAACATCATCCCAAAGGTACCCATCTGGTCTGCTAGCAGAGAAGGAGAAGACAGTGCTTTTGATAAAAAAAAAAAGTTTGGGCTTTGAGATCAAACAGATCAGCTGCTGGCTTGGAACCAGTCACGTAGCTTTTCTGAGCCTTGGGCTTCTCTAAAACCGAGGGCTGATTTCACCTCCTAGGATCAGTGGAGAAATAAACGCTTGTGTGACTTAGCACAGTACCTGGAAGATGAGCTCAATAAATATTGGCTGGAAAACAAGAAAAGAAAGAGGACCTTAGCCGCCGCCGCCGTTGCAGTGGCTCCTTGCTTGGTATTCCAAGGCATGGCTCTGCAGCCTCCCTCAGTCAGCTCTCAGCCTCCTGTAGGCGAGAGGGAAGAAAGGCGGGGGTTGGGGGCCTGTTCTCACCCTGAGAAGATTGTTCAAGGGTTGGGTGATGACTGTGTGCCTCGCCCACCCACTGGGGAAGGCACTCAGCAAGTGAATGGAAAAAGCCAAGCACCCCTCTTGACTGCATTCATTATTCAAAACTTCTCACAGCCTGGAGGGTGTTAAGGACCAGCTATGCACCAAGCAGGTTCCTCTGTCTCAGAGGCAGGTAGCATAGCCAGGGCACAGACCTGAAGGGGAGGTTGGGCCGTGAGAAACTCTGGTTCTCAAAAAGTCCAGATGATAGAAGTGACCGGGTATCTAAAGAGAGACTGGGGCTTTCCCAAGACCTGGTCCTGGGTCAGTGCATCTGAGCTTTCACTCTGCCTGTATATAACTCCCACCCAGGACTGCAGACCTTACCCCTCTAGCTTATTCCCTGGAGTCTCAGAGGCTGGTGATGCTTTGAAGCTAAGTTTAAGTCTACCGAGATTGACTTCAACTTAAATTTAAATACAAGCACTAAAGTACAAGCCAGGTTTCAAGAGCTCAGTAGGTGCTGTGGCTGACAACTACCATATTGGACCGAGCATATGGAAGGGCCTTCCTCAGCAACAGTGCTGCTGCTCTGGGCCTGCTGCAAAGTACTGGCCACATGGAGAAGGAGAGAGACATGGTGGGCAGCAGAGGGTGCGTGAAAAAGCCCAAGAAGGCTTCAAAATTTGTAACAACTTAAAAATGAATAAGGAGAAAGTTTTCCATGGTACCACGCCCCACCCCAGGTTCCAGAAGACCCAGAGTGTTCTGCGAGGGAGCAAATGGTTGTCTCAGGTCCTCACTGGTGGGAGAGCACAGGAGGGACCATGGCTCTCAGAAGTGGGTATTTTGGGAAGCCAGCCTGGGGGAGGCGTTGGAGTTGAAGCATAAGCTGGAATACACAGTGAAGATGAGCACCAAACTGAACCCCCAGTGTTTTTTTTCTCCCCAAGGACCATGATCTGCTCGCCCACGGACAGCCCCCACCCCCCAGTATCTGTGTCACTCAGGATGTGGGAAAGTGGTTTGGCTTCGGTTGTGTGGGGTAGGGGCAGCTGGGAGGAGAGCAGCGTCTGCACCAGGGAAGGAGCCTGAATAATTTGATGGCTCCTCCGAGGAGAAGCATACATCAGAGTAGTGAACAGATGGCCCAGTGAAAGGGGTTAAGTAAAGAGATCGCTGCGAGAAGTCTTGTCACTCTCATCAGAGCAGAGATCCATGAGGAGCAGACTTTTAGTAAGTCCGAAATAGCAAGTGCCACGCAGGAACAAGAGCCACCTTCCCTTTTCCCCAGTCCCCCTCCCAGCTGATGCACAGGCTCCCAGTCCTCTCTCAGGGACTGATAGACTTTCTGCAGCCTCTTTCTAGGAGAGGTTTGTGGCTCTGCCTGCTGGATCAGGGAAACAGCAGTAATCTTGAACGCAGAGGGGATATCGGATGGGGTGCGCTTACAGTCTACCCAATAGGTTCATGTTTCTGAGAGCAGGGACCCTTTGACTCATGACTTTGCACTTCTTCCTACATCCTGTCTTGAAGGAGATCTAACAGGCACCCCTCCCTATGCCAGCCAGTTTGGGGTACAAAGCTATTTGACTAGATATGTACAGAAGACTACAATAAAACACATCAAGGTCTGGAAACTTTGGTGCCAGCAAGTTCTCCTAAGCCAGCAGGCATGCATTCTTCCTCCTTTCCTCCTGTCTGTTGCCAATGGCTCTCTCTTGTCCACCCTTCCTCTGCCTCTTCCCTCACATCCTTCTCTAGACTTCTTTGTCTTCCTTCACAGGTCCCAGGATTCTCAGGACAACCAAGTCCACTCCTAAGCTGTAGGTCTAAACTGAATTTCACAAGGCTGGCTACCTATTACTCACCTCTTGCTTCTTGGTTTCCAGCTCTAATGGAGACCAGTCCTTTTTCCCAGCTCCCCTTTTGGGCAGAGTCAGGAAACAGTCCTGGCTATTCACATGCGTACACCAACCAGTGTCTTTGTTGTTGTTGTTGTTGTTGTTGTTATTTGGTTGGTTGGTTGGGGTTTTTGTTTTGTTTTGTTTTCTTTGTTTGTTTGTTTGTTTAGAGATGAGGTTTCTCTGTATAGACCTGGCTGTCCCGGAACTCACTCTGTAGACCAGGCTGGTCTTGAACTCAAAAATCCACCTGCCTCTGCCTCTGCCTCCCAAGTGCTGGGATTAAAGGCGTGTACCACCACTGTCCGGCTCCAACCCTAGTCTTGTTTCCTTGGCTGCAGCTTCTGCCCATTCTTACCATTGACCTCTTCTGAGGACTTCATTCTGAGGCAGCATCCACTGCTCATTCTAGAACTTTCTTTTCAGGTTCCCCAAAGTCATTATCATAATCCCAAGATAAGTAACCTGAATGTGAGTGCCACCATCCTTTTGCCTGTCGAGAAACCATATCCTTCCAATACATTAAACTCACTCTTATACTGTGTAATGTTTTTAGTGTGTGTGTGTGTGTGTGTGTGTGTGTGTGTGTGTGTGTATATGATAAAGGATTGAAAAAAGCAAACACTACCACCAAGCTAGCCAGACTTCCCTTCAGAACATAGTAAGAAATCGTCAGTCCCCCAATGTGAGGGGACCTGTTACCATTCTGACAGACAAAGAAAAAGTGAACACATGCTTCCAAAATTGCCTCTATAAGGTCTGGTTTTGTTAGGAACATCTTGCCTGGGCATGTCGACCTTGGCACTATTGACGTTTAGGGCAGGATGAATCTCTGTGGTCAGCTGCCCTGTACATCATGGGATCTTTAACAATATCCACAGATCTCACCTTCTAAATTCAAGCAGCACCCCCTTTACCTGAAGTGACTATGAAAACTGTCACCAGTTTCTGCTAAATGTCTCCTCCAAATGACACTTCATTGAGAACACTGAAATGGACACAGATTGTCTTCATGCACCAAAAAACAGTTCAGCAACTCCACACAACCTTTAAAGCTCTGGGTATGTAGAATCATTCTCCTGGGCTTAAGTGGGCTATTTTCCCTCTCTGGTTTGTCACTTGGCCTCAAGAACAAGGATGATGTCTCATGAGCATTGGGCTTCATCAGCATTTTCCAGGCACAGTGCCACAGTGGGCATCCCCTGTGTAGTTGTGTTTACTGTGCCAGAGGAAGAAGCCAACTGCCCTTCATCCTACCCCAACATTTAGGTATTCATCTCCTGGCTTCCTCTTTACAGAGATGAATGAAAATGCAGAATAAACACAAAGACCCTGAAAGTCCGAGTGAACAAGACACTTGCAAACCCTGAGCATCCACATGATTTCCAATTGTGAGTTCCCCTCTGCCTAGTTGGCAGGAACATAACCTTAGCTCTTCTGGGGGCTTTCCTCACCCCTATTCTCCACAATATCCTGGGCCTTAAGTTAAGTCAAGACGTGATGCAGGGACAGACAGTGTGGGATGCTGTCAGCCATCTGTCCATTTGGATTGCTACCAAAGT
This sequence comes from Mastomys coucha, assembly GCF_008632895.1. Taxonomy (NCBI): domain Eukaryota; kingdom Metazoa; phylum Chordata; class Mammalia; order Rodentia; family Muridae; genus Mastomys; species Mastomys coucha. Next base: position 68,561,579 of record NW_022196904.1, read on the forward strand.
ATTCAGCGTTACTCTGTCTGGACCATTTAGGTCTGACGGCTTACTACTTCTGCACAGTACTTAAGACAAAGCTATCCATAGTCCCAATAGTATTCAGTATTTTCCAAAGAGGGCCACAGCAATCTCTCTTATGTCACATATCCTTCACAATATGCCTTTGAAACCTCTCCCTTCAAGAGATGAAAGCCGTGTGCCTATGGCAGAGGTGACACTATATGGCTCTAAAAGGATTTAGAGACCTGTCACTTGGTTGTTGTGGGATCCTAAGTTCCATGCTCTAAGGAAGCCCAACTAATGACATAAGGAAGACACACATAGAGGCTCCAGCTAAGACCGGAGTAGGCAGACCACAGAAACAACAGGTTTTGGATAATTCCGGTCTATCGTTGATCAGCTTGTCACAGATGTTGGAGGATAGAGACAACACAGTCCTAAAGTGCACATTCTTCATTCCTGACCCTCCAGCTCCATGGGCACAGTACAATCACTGCTTTATATTTGGTGAAGACTCTGATGTATCAATGGCAGGTGCAATTCCTGTCTGCCCACATGCTAGACTTTCAGACACTCCCACCAGGGTCTCCAGAGGAGAGAACCAGGCACACATTGATCAAGAACCTGCATGCAACTCTCCTCTCTTCTGGCCCAGGGATCACGTTTCAGTATTACATGAAGAGTCTAGCTTTCAAACTCGAACTTCTCTGTGACACTGGGTTTGTACCCAAACATCTTTTCCTGCCTCTTTTTCTCTCTTTTCTTCTATAACTTGCCGGATGGTTCATGGGCATTCTAATTATAAATGTGAATGCATTATAAGGGAATGCTCCATATCCTAAGGGAGCATCAGGAGTCAGTGAAAGGTACCCATTTCAGTACAAGAAGGTAAAAGGAAAAAAAAATATCAATTGACAGGGGAAAAAAATGTGTAGATTATTTTTGAAAACTTTATTGAGGTGTAATTCACACGCCACACAAGGCAGTGATGTAAAATGTATAATTCGGTGGGTTTTAGTCTAATCACAGAGTTGGGCTGCCATCAGTGGTCAATTTAGAACACGATCATCACTCCAAAAAGGAACCTCAGACTCTTTAGCCACACCTTTTGAAGCATCCCTAATTCCCTGCCCTCGTGCTTGATAGCCCACATTCTTGCCTCTGAAACTTTGTAGTCTGGATATTTCACACGGATGGGATTGTGTAACACAGGGTCCTTTGTGACTGGCTTCTTTCGAAGAACAAAATACCCAAGGTTCATTGTGATGATTAATCTTCACTGTCAACTTGACTGGATTTGAAACCACCTAGGAAGCACACCTCTGGGCACGCCTGTGAGGGCGTTTCCAAGGAGGGTTTAGCTGAGAAAGGGAAGACCTGCCCCGAGTGTGGTAACATCATCTATGCACTGGGGGTCTAGACTGAATACCGAAAAAGA
>NW_022196904.1:68563039-68589708 GCF_008632895.1 Mastomys coucha
TAGGGGGAAGGGTGGGGGGAGGGCTGAGTGTCAGCATTCAGCTCCCTGCTTGCTGACTTCAGTCGCAGTGATCAGCTGACTCACACTCTTGCTGCCCACAGCTACACCAGCTCTGGCTGTTGTTTTACACCTTCCCTGCCATGGACTGTACTCTCAAACTCCAAAGTCAGCCCACCTTCCCTTAAGCCTTTGTCTTCACAATAAGGAAAGTGACAAATACTTTTATCCATGTTGAGTCAAATATGCAGATGAGTATCTTAAGCCAAGAAATCCTTTTGGCTTCCTCCTCCTCCTTCATCCTAAATTGCATTGCAGAATGTGAGGAGGTCTTTATAAAAAGAGAAAGTCGCTCCACGTCTGACCTTTGAAATGAGAGCAGAAACTGGACACCAAATATGTGAATCACAAATCCAAAGTGAAATAGTATCCCAATGTCCCAACGACACCCTCCCTATGTTTGTGTGTGCCTGCTTTTCCTCTGTGATTATCCTCACATGAGTGTGTGTGTGTGTGTGTGTGTGTGTGTGTGTGTGTAAAATACACTTTTCCTTTGAACTCTACAAGTTCCCATGTGGATGTGCTCTACCCAGTTCCCATGAATGCAGTCTGAAGGTGAGCAACAGAGAGGAAGGCCAGTAAGGAGCTTATCTTGGAGAGGATCTCTAAAACAGTGTCTAGGGCAAGGACTTTAATTCTCAACATTGCTAGAGTTGAAGGGCTGTGAGCAGACAGAGTTTAGGACCCAGCATCAAGTGTAGGCAGCAGTGGGAGCTGCCAGTGGAGAGTTTGTGGCTGGACTAAGAAGTGGATGAAGAATGGTCTGGAAAGGAGCATGACCATCAAAGAACCACAAAGCCTTTTAGCATCCATTTGCAATTGCTGCTGAACAAACAATTGCAAACATACCAGTCACTAACTGGGGGTTTGTGTCTCCGGGGACAGTGTTGAACTCCAGCCAGGAGCCCCATCCCCAAACAAAGGAAAGATGAGGTGCCCTCAGCCCCACCTTGGTCTCTGCAGCTAATTCCAGACCTGGAACATGGCAGTTCTCCATCTTCTGACACCTAGGCTTTCTCTAGTCATGTCAGGGAAGAAGCAGACCCCGACATCATTAGCTCAGTGAGCCATGGTCCAGCCGGGCCAGCTCTGTGATGAGCGGAGATGTTTTGGAGCTCTCCTGTCTTGACAACAACTGCTGAGATAGCAGCTTGCAGAATCAGGTCCTGCTTATCAACCACCACCCACCCACCCCCATCCTAGCTGGGGAAAGGCATGGTTCCTCTGCACTGGAATCAAACAACAGGTTTTGCTCCCCTAAAACAGAGGACAGCAGAGGGCAGACCGCTTAGAAGCCCTTCACTTGCAGAAGCAGGAGTAGAACTATCCTTTCTCCAGTATTGTTCAATCACTAGGGTACCAGACGGGAGGGTCTGCTCAGCTAACCTCCTTTTGATTGGGAACGGCATCTGCAATAGGCAAAGTCCCATGTCATGTAAAGAGATGTCAACTCATCGGAAGGAACGACAACTAAAAATTAGAGCCCCATGTCATCCTATGCCTGCTTTGAGCACTGGTCCACTTGACCCTTCTGGCTCACCTTCTAGATTCAGGGGCTCTGTGGTAAGGTGGGAGGTCCCTCAGTTAGGAAAGCTGCAGCTTTGTGGGTACGAAGCATCAATCCCTTCCATTCCTCCAACTGCTTCTATTTCTCACCTGCAGACCTGAGCAGTCTTATTAAGAATCATTTAGTTGGAAGCTAAATCATAGTAGATGTCCATTAAGATCTTGACTCTGAATGTGCCAACTCTCCAGTACAGGAAAATAGAGAGGACAAGGGAATCTGGAGGTAATGAAGAAGAGACTAAAGATACCTCTGCCTAGACTCCACGTACCTTCTGGATGCCTTGAACCTGGCAGGAAGAAATGCCATCTTGCTACAAAGCTGAACCCCACTGGCTCCCCTCCCTAAGGTTCTGATATCCTCCCCTCCCCCACAGCAGTGGCGTCCGCCTGTTTATTTGCTGAGCCCCCCTGGTTTAACAATGCACTGTTTTTATGAGTTGTGCTGTAGTTCTTGGTAAAGCACTTTAATCCACTTTAATGCCTCTACCCTGCTCCTCCGTGACAGCCTGGTGGTTACTCTAATGCACCCCTCTCACCTCAGGGTTACTAATGAGGTCAGAGGGAACGCAATATCCCAACTGAATAATTCACTAATCAGATGCTACAGACTCCAGTGGTCAAATTTATTTCTGACACCTAAACGGCAAATGGCTTTGTGGACACACTCCCTCCGTCGTCTCTTTGCTCCAGAGCTATTTCTGCTAAATGGAGGGCTGCTGTGTTTGCTTAACAAAAGAGCTCCGGTCTGCCCACAAACATTTCTCCTCATCTGGGGCCTTATATGTCTTCAGGGGAGGGGGCTGCAGAGATTGGAGAGCTGGGTACATGGGGCTCAAATTGGCTGCAGGGCTTCCTCCCCTACTCAGACAGATGGTGATCCCGAACTTACCTTCCCAACCTCCTGCTGGGGATAACTGTACCTCAGACCTGCACACAATTGTGGGATGCATCCATTCAAGGAGCATCTTGCCAATGCGTACACACCCTCAAAACCATTTGTCAGGGAAAAAAAAAAAAAAGGCACAATTGTTATAAGCTACACTCTGTTTTCATGGGTCTCCAGACCCCCTTAAAGCCTCATATTCAAGATAAGATATGTGCACTCTGTTTGGCTAGCTCACTGCCTTGTGATTCCACACTAGGCATTTGTGCTCCTCACTTAGAGACTAGAGAGAAGAAGCCAGGCATCTGTAATCTCTCTGCCCACTCTGGGAATCTCTGCAGCTCAAGCAGAGCCCTCCACGGGATGTATATGTCAGCCCAGTCCAGAGACTATGTCTCTTATGTGGACAGACAGCTACCTCCAATGAGGGGACCAGCCCCCCCCCCCCCGCTAGTCTCTCACACTCTTTCTTTAATAGCTGAAAGGCCACATGTCCATCTTCAGAATCTACATGGCGGGTCCCCTGTCCTCTCTTCAGCTACAGGTTTGGGCTGCAGCCATAGTGTCCCCAGAAGTGAGAGCAACCATCCTGAAGCTAGAACATCCCATACTCCGTAGGATTGTGCCAAGTTTTGTTTTACCTCCTTCAGGTGACCAGTGCCTCGCACAAATAAAATACAGATCCCGTGGTTGGGTGTCAGGGTCATGAGAGCCCTCTCTTTCTATTCAGAAAGAATAGCTTCTTTCTGCCTGTCTTCAGCGGTCTAGCCTTCTGCAGCTCCGGTGCTCTAACCAGGGGACTCTATGGTTTGAATTCAATGACTTACAGAGTAAGTGTGTGCAGCGGTACCAGAGAAACGAACCGGCTAACTTTCAAGATGAGAGACCGTAAGTCTAAATCATCTTCATACTCTCAGAGAGACCCCACCAGTCAGACCTTTGTGCTAATTGGATTAAAACTGCAAGTGTCAGGCCCCTCCTCAGGGTGTCACGCTCTAGCACACGAGCGCATAAAGGAGCAGCTTTGACAAGTGAGAAGAGTCCTAGGCCAAGACAGTCTGCTCAGGAGAAGGGCCTGGAGGAGTCCTGGCTGTCTGAAATAGCCGCTGAGTGAAGGGAAACACAGTTCTCCTCCCTCTCTATTTTATAAAGCTGTTCCCATGCCGCCTGAAGCCTCCTGAAGCCGTTTGAGCATTTCCCTTCTCCAGGCCACTCCGAGGTGCTGGAGTTGCTATAGCTCAGCAGCTAATGAAGGAAAGGGCCTCTCTGCAGAGAGGACAGGATGTGCATCAGTGAGGCTGGCAGCCTGGGAGACTTTAATTGCCTGTCCCCAGACTCGTCACTCCCTCCTCAGCTTCATTTATTCACCCTGCCCCCTCCCTAAGATGATAAATGGGCCTTTGCTCCAAGCCCCAAAGCCCCAGAGGCATGAGGTCCTTGGCTGAATCATGGACGCCCTCTAGGTCACAGGTCTCCTGTCTGCTTTCTGTAAACAGAGGCAAAGGTGGCAGCTCCCTGGCAACCCCGTAAGAGCCACCCTGCAAGCCAAGAGAAGCGGCTCCCTTACTTGACCCCAGTCTTCTGAGGTGTGACCCCAGCTTTGTACTCTAAGGCTAATTTAGGAACACCTCCTCGCCTTGCTCCTCTGAGCACTATACCAGCGTGAGGTCTTACATTGCTGATTCCAGCAGATTAACACCATGGCTCTAGTTCTGAGCCTGGCTATTCAGGTACTCTGTGCCCAGCAGCAATAGCACCCAGGAACTGGCATTCTGGACACAGCTCTGGGCAGTATTCTGAGCTGCTGACCTTTCTAGAATCCACCTAGTCACTCTCTTTCCTCTTGGTGATCAGCCCTAACCAAGGGAGTTTTGTCCTCTCACAATTGAAGGCGAACAGTCCATGCCCTACCACCCGTGCCTCCAAGGCCCTTCCTCTCGAAAAAGCAAAGGAAGCGAACACTTGCTGGATTGTTTCCATGATGATACCAAGAACTGTGCCCAGGACTTTAGTCACTGACATCATTTTACAGATCAGGATATTGGGACTGTGATAGGTTCCACAGGTCACCTGTGCTCCTGTAGACTTTGTTACCTTATTCAGTTCAGGAACAATGAGCAACTGAGTCCTGAGGAGTTGGGAGGCTGGAAGGACGCTCTGCAAATAAACAAGGTAAGACCTCACCTAGCACATCCATAGAGGCTCACAAGAAGCAAGGGTTACATCAGGATTTTCAGCTCCAGAATAAACACTCATCCCGGGGAGAAATAGCTCCCAGGCAAAGTACTACAATACTGACTCTAGGGAGGAGAGGGGAGGAACCATGAATAGGGATAAACAGGGCCCCAAGAGGAGAGATCCTCACTCCTATCAGAAAGGTCTTGGGAGTCATTCTATCCTGTAACCCTCGAGTCTGTCTGCATTGTGAGAAGGACAGAACTAAGTGATCCTTCATATGCCACCTAAATTCTGTTTTTGTACATGGAGGCCCAAGTCCTTCCTCTATATAAGAAAGTGATGATGAATATGACCATGAATGACCAAGATGCTAATGACAATAGTAATAAGATGGAAGAATGATGTGAAGTAAAATGTACATAAAAAAAAAAAGAACTGGTCTTATTCTCATATTGTAGATGAAAAATCTGAGGATTAGAAGCTTCTGTGCTTTTTTCAGAACCACCAATGAGATACTATAGAACCAGAAATCCAAGCAAAGCTTTCCATCCCTGAGAACTGATCATAGTCACTTCAAGAAGCCTTTGTCTATGATGCTACACATAAGACTTGGCCGGACCCTGGCCAGGCTGTCTTGAACCCTAGCTTCAAAGGATTGAGACATGTTTTGCCCAGAGGAAAAGCAGCCTTAGGTTTAGAAAGCTGGATTCCATATCCATTGATTTTGATCTATTCCATGGCTCAATTTCTATCCCTAAAATGGAACCAAAAATCAAATAAAAAATAACCCCCTCAACACACACACACACACACACATAAAAGAATCTACAAGAGCCTATCTTAATGTAAGAAAGATTGTATTAATTACATTCTTGGGGCTATCACCAAATATCTGATGGAAGCAACTTCCGGAAGAAGAGATTAATTTGAACTCATGATTCAAGGTATGCATTTCATCATGGATGAGGGAAGGCATGGCAGAGGGCTTGGCCTGTCAAGGTGGGAAGCATGTGGCATTGCTTGTTATGTGAAATCAACCAAGAAACCAATAGCTTAGCCTGGAAGCAGGGCTGGGCTATCACCCTCAAGGAACTACATCAACTAGCTTCCCACAATGGCACCACCAGGCAGGAACCAAGTATTTCAACATGTGACCTGTGACGAACATTTCACAGTCAGATCATAACAGAGAAACCAAGGAACAAACAATCCCCATAGAAGGATCATCTATAAATGTGAAGTTGGAATTTTGGAATCCTCATCATTCCAGACCTTCAGAACTGCCCACATACACTGACTCAGTTTCTTTCTCCAGGTTGTCCAAATGGGGATACAAACTCGGAAAATTACAGACTCTTCTCCACTGGTTGTTTATACAATCTGCTATTCATTTGAATTCTGTCTGATCATTTATCTGTGCACAAACTCTCCTCACCCTTTGCGAGGGTTAATTAGCTCAAAATTCCACCCACCTATACCTCCATTCTCCCCCACATCCATCTGTCTACCTACTAATTTATTAATATAACAGATTCATCCATCTATCCATACACCCATTCACTACCTATCCTCCCATCCATTCATCAGACCCACAAGTCCATCCATTTAGTTATTCACTGACTCAGTCATAAATTTAATACCTCCACCTACCCATCTATACATCTACATACTCAAAAATCATATATATATATATACATATATATCTTCTATCAATGCATCCATCCATCCATCTGCTCACCAGATTATCTATCTATTTACCCACCCATCCATGTATTTATCCACCCAGTCATTTCTACATTCACTCATTAAACTATCTACCCACCCACTCATCCATCAAAATATGCACCTATTCATTCCTCTATTATTAATTTACCCATACATTTATCCATCCTGCTATTCACCTTTCCATGCAACTACTCTCCCATATTCCTACATACAAATTTATCTGTCAATATGCCTGCCTCCTCATCTATCCATGTAGATTGCCATTAGTTCTCTACCATGTCATGACCACCTACTATCTATTCCAGGCTGTGTTCTGTGTACTGAAGATAAAGGGGTGAGTGACTTTCCAGTTCTGTCCCTAAAGAGTCCATATTACAGCAGATGAGAGTAACACAGAAGCAGGCAACTACATGGTGCTTGATGAGAAGTAAGAGGTCAGGATGTTCAGAGAGACATGAGGTTTATAGGGAGGGCCCTATGGGGATCAGGCTGGAAAAGGCTTCTCCAGCTGATGGCTGACCTGGGTTACAGCAGGTGGTGAGGATGAGGCAAAGGGAGAGTGGCGAAACAGTTCTTAGCTAGATGTGATTTCGCCCTTCAGGATACACTTGGCAATGTCTAAAGACTATTCAGTGTCACAGCTTGGGGGAAGAGAGACAAGTACCACTAGCAACCAGTGGGCAGAGCCCAGAGATGTTGCTAAATGTCTTACAGTGCACAGCACTGGCCCTACCCAAAAGCAAAGAGGATTCCAGTAGAGGCAAATGTGAGAAACTAAGACACAACTCTAGAAGGACTCTAGATGTTTGGGAGGATGTTAGAAGGACTCCAGATGTTTGGGTGGGTGTTATTAACTGAAGAGGAAGCAGTGAAAGAAAAGCACCCGGGGTGTTAGCAGGAGCAGATCAAGGATTGAAAACAACACTCTTAAACATTAACCTGAAGGAAGCTCTAGGCTTGGAACTGGGGACTCAGACACTAACTGTATCCAGTGTCTTCTCCACAGAGTGCTACAGTCCAGTGGGGAAATGCCATGCTTTTGTGAAAGGAGAAAAACATCTAGAACAAAGATTCAACATGTGCCTGTCACTGTACTGGGGCCTTTAGACATATTGCTTCATGTTCCATTTTCCAGAGACAAGAACACCGAAGCTGAAAATAAGGTTGTTGATTTTTTTTTTGGTTGTTTTCATGAACCTTGGACAAAATGCAGTTGACCATTTGATGCTTTTATTGAAACCAGACAAACAAGCAAACCAGCAACTAAATAAGACCTGTCTCTATGTCACAGCGTGAGTGGTAATATATAAGGTCCTTATCACCCAGCCTGATGACTTGAGATGGTGGACTCAAACTGTAGAGAAGATTACCGTGGAGTAGATAGTACACAGAGTTCCTGGAGAAGACGCTACTTGGCTTTGAATGAAAGGTAACCAGACAAGCAGGAAGAATGGGGGATCCATTACAGCACAGGCTGTCAGGTTCTGCAAAGTCTGGATAGGAGACGGGAAGAACAGTGGGAAGGAAGCAATCCCATTGGGAGCCCAGTACAGAAAACTGCGGAAAAGGTGTACACAGGCACAGGAAGCTAAGATGTGGACCCTGAAACATTTGTCTGCAGCTGCAGAAGAATGCAGAGGAAAAGAGGAGAGGGAATATGCCTTGAATCTGAGTTTTACATCTATTCCTGATCCCTCTGACTAGTGAAACAGCTCCTCCTGACTCATCCCCTTTCAGGGGAAGAGAGATTATCACACAGATGCCCCAGGGGAGCCTGCTACTGTCATCTGCACCAGCTGGTCCTGACAGAACTCAGCAGGTGTCTTTAAAGGTATCCCAGTTCTTCTCATTTCGGACACCTGTCTCCCTCCCTCTATACCTTCCTTGACCACACTCACACATGAGCACATGCGCACATAGATCTCCTGGCTTAATGTGCACAGCTCATGAGGGAGATGGTTTGCTGGTCCCATTTCTCTGAGCTGCATCTCAGTGAGAGGCTCACAGAGAATCAATTTTATCCAAAGAATCTGAAAGGAGACTGGAAGGGGAGGGCCCACTTTAGCAGCAGCCAGAAATACAAGGCAAGAGAGCCTTAGCTCAGACCAGGGGAAATCATTGCAAATTAAATTTCTGGCCCTGGTGGAGAAAAGCCAAGGCAGTCTGTGGGAGAGACCTGACCGTGAAAGAGGTTACTGATCCAGGGTCAAATAGGTCCTGTCCAGGGAAGCAACAGGAAAAAAATTTGTCCCAAGAGAGCAATGCCCCTGCCCTTTGTCCTAACCCCTGTTACCTGGAGACTTCTTCTCCCTTGCCCCTTAGTATCTTGACTGGTCTCCTTAAAGAAGGGAATTCAGACTGTTGTCTGCCTTTAGATCCCTTCCCCCTAGCTGGGCTGCGTTGTCTGGCCTCAAAGGAAGAGGACGTGCTTAGTCCTGCTGCGACTTGACTGTGCCAAGGAGAGTTGGTACCCAGTGGGGGGTGGGGGGCTTCCCTTTCTCTAAAGAGAAAAGGGAGGGTGAATGGTGGGAGGGGGTTGTAAGAGTGGGACTGAAGGAGGGGAGGGGAGCTGCAATCTGGATGTAAAGTGAATGAATGAATGAATGAATGAATGGATGGATGGAAAAAATTAAAAGAAGGGAAATCAGAAAGGTTAACCCCTGGAGTGAAGTCCTGGATGAAGGATGATATGGCTGGATGGTGCCAGGAACAATCAGACAAGAGGAAACGCAAGGCTCAAAGGGGCATGACCTGCTGCCTGCCATGGCCCCTAAGGAAGAGGAAAATGCAGGCCCTGCCCCAATGTGCTGGGTCCAGAAGGGATCTTCCATACTGGACTGCCACCTCTATCTAGTTCACCTTAGTAGAGCCCTATGTTACCACTCAGGCCAGGACCTCAAAGGTCTCAAAACCTCTACCTTTGACTTGCTCTCTCAGATCTTTTACACCCTTTTTGGGCCCTAGGGGGAGAAAAAACAAAAACCCTCCAGCCCCTCCCCCAGTCCAAAGCTGCTCACACCACCACAGAGGGTCAGGCTTCTTAGGCTATGGGGAGATCATTATTTTAGAATGTGCCCGCACCTCTGGGAAGTGTCAGGGCACAGTACAGAGTGAAAATAACAAACCAACACCATCCAGCAAGCACCACACATCACCACAGGGACCTGACAAATGTAGAAAATAACTTGGAAGGGAATAAAAAGGTTAAGGCTTTGAATCTTGGCAGGAGGAAGGAGGTGAGATTGAAATCTCCAAAAGATGAACTTTCCAAAATAGGGCACCGTCCCTGCAGTCCTGTGGTTGGCCCTTCTCTCTGTGTGGGGAACAGGTAGACTGGAGAACACCATTGGATTCAAATGGAAAGATGTTGGGGGTCCCATGTGCAGAGACTCAGTTATAGGGCACACTAAATGATCGGAAAGGTGGTCATCAACTCCAGTGGTACTGAACACTGCCACGTTCAGCAGGGTCCTAAACCCAGGATTGTTTCTCATGCCTTTCCCACACCTCAAAGATGCGTCTCTGAGCATGTCTGTGGGGGCATTTCCAGAGAAGTTTAAGTGAGGAGGGACAATCCATCCCAAAAATGAGAAGCAGAATACCAATGTCTGGGTCCCAGGGTGAATGAAGGAAGAAACAAGCGGAGCATCAACACTCATGGCTGCTTCCCGACCAGATTCAGCTGTAGCTGCTTCCAGCTTTCACTGCTATGTTGAACTGTGCTCTCAAATGGTGAGGGAAAATAGACTCTTCTGCCTGTAAGTTGTTTATACAAAAAGTGTGTTGTGCAACTTATATGCACTTCCTTTTCTGGTAACAGTGCCCAGTTGCTTTCCCAAGGGCCAGCTCCTCCATCACGCCCAGCCTATGGCTCTGGAAGGATGATATGGCTGGATGGTGCCAAGGACCACTGTACAAAACTGACCTTCTACAAAGATCAAGTGAATGAGAATGAGTTGTGGAGAAAGAGAATGGAGGAGAAATGGGAGGAGGGGCTGGTGGCATGATTTGAGCCACTGGAGCAAGCTGATGCTGACATTGCAGCTTATATAAGCTGGGTGTTAAGCATTTCAAGTTTGATTTTGGTCATATGTATCCAAAAGATCTTGATCCATTTAGATCAGGGGTTCCTAAGGATTTAGACCCACTCCTTTGTAGGTTGTATGTCAGAGATCTTACATATTAGATATTTACATTACAGTTCATACCAGTAGAAAACCTACAGTTATGAAGTAGCAATGAAATAATTTAATGGTTGGGAGTCACCACAGCATGAGGACTTGTATTGAAGGGTCATAGTATTAGGAAGGTTGAGAACCACTGATCTAGATGTTCCAGATCCATCCAATAAGTAAGAGTTCATCTCTGATGCATTTCAACCTGGTATTTATATAGGAAGCAGGGAAGACACTGGCCAGACAAAAGATTTCCCAGATGACTTAATCCAGGGCTGATGTCAAGGGCATCCTTCAGGAAGCCAAAAGGGTCTGCAGACTAGGTGTCATGGTCTTGCCTCCTGGTGGTCAGAGAGACACACTTAGTGAAGTCAGGTCTGAAAGAGGGACAGAGGCATGGATCTGATGGATGTCTGCTCCCCAAGGGCTCTTGTGAACATTCAGGTGTTTTGGCCTCGTCTTTGGCTCCCCCTTTGGTACACTCATCTGTAGCTAACGAAGTGACTCTGAATGCCCTGCCTTATACAGCTGTGACTTTGCCTGGTTTATTTCCCCTTTAAGTTGTGATCTTTCTGTTTTCTGTTTTCTGTTTTCCATAAGGGAACTGGGAAAAAGCTTGGAGATTGCTTCTTGGTTTTAGAAAAAAAAATTCTACTAGTGTTTTTCAAATTTAAGGATCAATATCATAAAAATTCACCATTAGTTGATGACCAGTCTTACCTAGGATAGGGATTCTGCTGTGTACCCATTTGCTGATGAGTATTAATCCTACAGTAGGATTTCTTGATGTTATAACTCCACTGTAGCAACTGTAGCTTTTTATTAAGTTCCTACTTTAATGGTATGTAAGCGTACATGTCTGTGGTATTAAATAGATTCACGGTGGTGTGCCATCCTTCTCCACTATCCAAGCTAAGGATGTTCTCATCTCACAAAACTGAAACTCCACACCCATGCACTGATCCCCTTTCCTTCCTCCCTCCAGCCCCAGCAGCCACTGTTCTACTGTCTGTGAATCTGAGCAAAGTTACTGCGGCTATGCTTTTTGTGGTTGTGGATTTTCCATAGCATAGTGACTTTGAGCCTCATCTCTGCATCCCAGCCTTTGGGGCAATTTTGTGGGCATACCTACTCACTATAGTACTTCAGTTCAGTGCTGAGTCTGCTGGTGAAGAGGACAGAAAGGATCTGTGTTTTTAAGGATAAGCCCAGCACCACCCTACTTGCAGCCTGAGTCAGTTAATACTCCCAGGCTGAGACTGGTGTGTCACTCAATGAATGGATACTGTGCTTGCCTAGAATTCAAGAAATCCTGAATTAGATCCCAGCACTTCATACATCAGTCATAGATGATGCACACCTGTAATCTCAGCACTCTGGAAGTAGAGGCAGAAGATTAGACGTTCAAGATCATCTTATACTATGTAGTGAGTTCTAAGCCATCCTGAGTTACAAGAAATTTTGTCTCAAAAAAAAAAAAAATCACACTTCATACAGGTCAAAGGAAAAAAATCTACCAAGATGAACTCTCAATCCTGAACATTTATGCTCCAAATGCAAGGGTATCCACATTCATAAGAGAAACTTTATTAAAACTCAAAGCACACATTGTACCTCACATAATATAGTGGGAGACTTTAGCACCCCACTCTCATCAACGGACAAATCATGGAAACACAAACTAAATAGAGGCACATTGAAACTAACAAACATTATGAGCCAAATGGATTTAACAGATATCTATAGACATCTCATCCTAAAACAAAATGATATTCCTTCTTCTCAGCATCTCATTGTAGCTTCTCCAAAATTGACCATATAATCAGTCACAAAACAGACCTCAACAGATATAGAAGATGGAAATAATCCCATGCATCCTATCAGATCACCACAGACTAAGGTTGGTCTTCAATAGCAAAATAATAATAATAATAATAATAATAATAATAATAATAATAATAATAATAATAATAATAACAGAAAGCCCACATACACATAGAGGTTGAACAAGGCTCTACTCAATGATAACTTGGTCAAGGAAGAAATAAAGAAAGAAATTAAAGACTTTTTAGAATTTAATGAAAATGAAGGCACAACATACCCAAACTTATGGAACACAATGAAAGCAGTGCTAAGAGGAGGCACTCATAGCTCTGAGTGCCTCCAAAAAGAAACTAGAGAGAGCATACACTAGCAGCTTGACCGAACACTTGAACACTCTAGAACAAAAAGAAGCAAATGCTACCAAGAGGAATAGAAGGCAGGAAATATTCAAACCCAGGGCTGAAATCAACCAAGTAGAAACAAAAAGAACTGCACAAAGAATCAACAAAACCAGGAGCTGGTTCTTTGAGAAAATCAACAAGATAGATAAACCAGACTAACCAGAGGGCACAGAGACAGTGTCCAAATTAACAAAATCAGAAATGAAAAGAGAGATACAATAACAGAAACTGAGGAAATTAAAAAACTCATCACATCCTACTACAAAAGCCTATACCCAACAAAACTGGAAAATCTGGATGAAATGGGCAATTTTCTAGACAGATACCAAATACTAAAGTTAAATCAGGATCAGATAAACCATCTAAATAGCCCCATAGCACCTAAAGAAATAGAAGCAGTCATTAAAAGTCTCCCAACCAAAAACTAAAAACAAAACAAAACAAAAAAAAAACAAAACCACAGGACCAGATATGTTTAATGCAGAATTTTATCCGATCTTCAAAGAAGACCTCATACCAATACTCCTCAAACTATTCCACAAAATAGAAACAGAAGGAACTACCCAATTACTTCCAAGCCACATTTACACTAATACCAAAACCACACACAGACCCAACTTTCAGAAGAGAACTTCAGTCTAATTTCCCTTATGAATATCAATGCAAAAAATACCAATCCAATAACATATTAAAACAATCATTCACCACGATCAAGTTGGCTTCATCCCAGGGATGCAGGGATGGTTCAATATACGCAAATCCATCAATGTAATCTACTACATAAACAAACTCAATGAAAAATACCACATGATTATTTCTTTAGATGCTAAAAAAGCATTTGACAAAATTCAACATCCCTTCATGTTAAAAGTCCTGGAAAAATCAGGAATTCAAGGCCCATACCTAAACTTAGTAAAAGCAATATACAATAAACCAGTAGCCAACATCAAATTAAATGGAGAGAAACTTGAAGCAATCCCACTAAAATCAGGAACTAGACAAGGCTGCCCTTTCTCTCCCTAGCTATTCAATATAGTATTTGAAGTTCTAGCCAGAGCAAAGAGACAACAAAAGGAGGTCAAAGAGATACAAATTGGAAAGAAAGAAGTCAAAACATCACTATTTGTAGATGATATGATAATATACTTAAGTGACCCCAAAAATTCCACCAGAGAACTCTTGCTGCTGATAAACAACTTCAGCAAAGTGGCTGGATATAAAATTAACACCAACAAATCAGTAGCCTTCCTATACTCAAAGGATAAATGGGCTGAGAAAGAAATTAGAGAAATGACTCCCTTCACAATAGTCACAAACAATATAAAATATCTTGGTGTGACTCTAACCAAACAAGTGAAAGATCTGCATGACAAGAACTTCAAGTCTCTAAAGAAAGAAATCGAAGAAGATGTCAGAAGATGAAAAGCTCTCCCATGCTTGTGGATTGGCAGGATTAATATAGTAAGAATGGCCATCTTGCTGAAAGCAATATACATATTCAATGCAATCCCCATCAAAATTCCAACTCAATTCTTCATAGAGTTAGAAAGAACAATTAGTAAATTCATTTGGAATAACCAAAAACCCAGGGTAGTAAAAACTATTCTCAACAATAGAAGAAATTCTAGGGGAATCACCATCCCTGACCTCAAGCTGTACTACAGAGCAATAGTGATTTAAAAAACAAAACAAAACAAAACTATGTGGCATTAGGACAGTGACAGGCAGGTAGATCAATGGAATAGAATTGAAGACCCAGGAATGAATCCACACACCTATGGTCACTTGATCTTTGACAAATGAGCTAAAAAAGACAGCATTTTCAACAAATGGTGCTGGTTTAACTGGCAGCCAACATGTAGAAGAATGCAAATTGATCCATTCTCATCTCACTGTACAAAGCTCAAGTCCATGTGGATCAAGGACCTCCACATAAAACCAGAAACACTGAATCTAATAGAAGAGAAAGTGGGGGAAAGTCTCAAATACATGGGCATGGGGGAAATTTTCCTGAACAGAACACCAATGGCTCATGCTCTAAGATCAAAAATTGACAAATGGGATCTCATAAAACTGCAAAGCTTCTATAAGGCAGAGGACACTGTCAATAGGACAAAATGGCAACCAACAGATTGGGAAAAGATCTTTAACAATCCTACATCCAATAGAGGGCTAATATCCGATATATACAAAGATCTCAAGAAGTTAGACTCCAGAGAACCAAATAACCCTATTAAAAACTGGGGAACAGAGCTAAACAGAGAATTCTCAGCTGAGGAAACTCTAATGTCTGAGAATCACCTAAAGAAATGTTCAACATCCTTAGTCATCAGGGAAATGCAAATCAAAGCAATACTGAGATTCCACCTCATTCATACCAGTCAGAATAGTTAAGATCAAAAACTCAGGTGAGAGCAGATGCTAGTGAGGCTGTGAAGAAAGAGGAACACTCCTTCATTGCTGGTGGGAATTCAAGCTGGTACAACGACTCTGGAAATCTGTCTGGCAGTTCCTCAGAAAATTGGACATAGTACTACCTGAGGACCCAGCTATACCACTCCTGGGCATATACCCATAAGATGCTCCAACATGTAGTATGGACACATGCTCTACCATGTTCATAGCAGCAATATTTATAATAGCCAGAAGCTGGAAACAAATGCCCCTCAACAGAGGAATGGATACAGAAAATGTGGTACATTTACACAATGGAATACTACTCAGCTATTAAAAACAATGACTTCATGAAATTCGCAGGCAAATGGATGGAACTTGAAAATATCATCCTGAGTGAAGTATCTCAATCACAAAAGAACACACATGTTATATACTCACTGATAAGTGGATATTAGCTCAAAAGTTCAGAGTATCCAAGATTTAATTCACAGACTATATGAAGCTAAAGAAGAAGGAAGACCAAAATGTAGATGCTCAGTGCTTCTTACAAAGGTGAACAAAATATTCATAGGAGGAAATATGAAGACAAAGTGTGGAGCAGAGACTGAATGAAAGGCCATCCAGAGACCGTCCCACCTGGGGATCCATCCCATATACAGTTGCCAAACCCTGACACTATTGCAGATACTGGGAAGTGCTTGATGACAGGAGCCTGATATGGCTGTCTCCTGAGAGGCTCTGCCAGAGCCTGACAAACCCAGAGGTGGATCCTCAGCTGCTCACAGCCAACTATTAGACTTAGTGCAGGGTCCCCAACAGAGGAGAAGGAACTGAAGGAGCTGAGGGGGTTTGCAGCCCCATGAGGGGAGCAACCAGCCAAACCCCACAGACCTCCTGTGGACTGGACCAACAACCAAAGAATACACATGGAGGGACCCATGGCTCTGGCCATGTATGTGGCAGAGTATAGCCTTGTTGGACATCAGTGGAAGGAATGGCTTTTGGTCCTGTGGGTGTTCAATGCCCCAGTATAGGGGAATACCAGGGCAGGAAGGTGGAAGTGGGTGGCTGGGTAGGGGAGCACCCTCATAGAGGCAGGGGGAGAGGAATGAGATAGGAGTTTCTGGAGGGGAGACCTGGAAAGGGGATAACACTTAAAATGTAAATAAAGAAAATTTAAAAAAAGAAAGTTCCCTGACAGGCAACAAGGAATGAGATGCTAATTCTATCTATGATCTGTTAATACATACTTTTCTGTGGCTGTGATGAAACACTAGGACCAAGACAACTTATGGAAGGAAGACTGTATTTGCACTCACAGATCAGTGGGGACAAGAGTCTATCATGGCCAAGAAGGACAAGTGTGACAGCAAGAGCTGAGATCTGAGAGATCACATCCTCAACTGCAAATAAAGCATGCATGTGTGTGCACTCTCTCTATCTCTCTGTCTCTGTCTCTGTCTCTCTCTGTCTCTGTCTCTGTCTCTCTGTCTCATCTCTGTCTCTCTCTGTCTCTCTGTCTCTCTCTCTCTCACACACACACACACGAGAGAGAGAGAGAGAGAGAGAGAGAGAGAGAGAGAGGAAGAGAGAGAGAGTGAGAGAGAGAAGTAGATGAGGTTATAAACTCACCCGCAGTGACACTTCCTCCAACAAGGCTGCACCTCTGAACCTCCCCAAACAGCATCACTGACTGAAAGCCATTCAAAGCACCACACATAGTCAAAGGGACCTCAGAATCAATACGGTTGCAGTTTACTTTCCTTGCTTCACATTTCCGACTAACCTCCTAACTTTGGACCATGGTCATTTGGAGTACATCATCATCCATGTTGTCTAGTCCTTGGCTCAGAAAATAAAATCTTACTGGCATAAACTTGGTCTTTAAGATTGACCTCATTTTCTTGAGTCTTCTACTAGAAAGGTGAAGCAGGTATATCAAAGGGCATAGTACTAGTCTCTTCCTGAGAGACCAGACAGTGCCAGATCACCCAGTCTGACACGTTACTTCTTGCTCTGGCCATTCCTAGGTTCTGTGTGACTTGCCACTGCCTAGCATTTGTCTCAGGGGTGAGAATTTTCCAATCTTTAATCAACATCTGAGGCTCACCCTCTAGCTCCAGGCTTGCCCTCACCGAGCTTTGATCCAAGCTTCCAGTCCTGACTTTAAAAACAGATGAATTACAAGAAGGAAGCGTATTATTTCCTCCTGCTTCTCTCCATGACCAATCCAAGCTTATGCAGAAAGGGAAAACCTGGCACAAGCATTGGATATAAACGGACCAAGACTCTGTCTTCCTTCCTCACACAGACTGGAGATCACCACACTGTCAGCTGTTCCCCCACAGGAACACCTCCTGCCTTAACCTGGAAGCTTAAGCCCTGAACTTCGTAGACAGTAAACATAACATCTGACATCCCTCTTTACTTTAGATCATGTTGCCCGGGTCTCATATAAAGAGCCAAGCTTGATGAGCAAAACTGCATGATCTTGGAGGATCTCCTGAATCAATGGACAGATCAGCTTTCCCCCACTGATGTGAAGAACAAGAATACAAGTTAAAACTGCATGAAGAACCCATGGCCTCAAGTAAGGAGGCATGGCCCACCTAAGTGGACCTCTGAAAAGTGACAGGTGGGAAGAGAGTCAGATGAACCTGGGTTTTTGTTTTACTTTGATTTAGTCTAGATTCATCATTTGATTTCTTGCCATATGCCCAGACTGTTTGAAACTGTCTATATAGCCCAGGCTAGCCTTGAACACATCAGCCTCCTGCCTCAGCATCCTGAGTACTACCATTTCAGGTGTGTGCCACCACACAAAGCTCATATACTTATTTTTTTTTAATATTTGTTTTGCCCTAATTCCATTTCCATAAAATTGATATGTATTCTATGATAAAGGACTAAAAAGAATTGAGAGAAATGATGTGTGCATAAATATGTATGGCCTATTTCCTGACACTGAATTCTGAATCTTTCTCTTTCCTCTTCCTCCTCTTCCCTTTCTACCCTACTCTTCTTTTTAATTTTTCCTCTTCCTCCTCTTTCTCTCTCCTTTCATCTTTTCTTCATTCTGGCCTCCCTTTGTCTCTTGCCTCCCCTCATTACCTCAAGCAAGCAGCTATTGACTAGGGGAGTCTACTCCTCCAGCAGGTTCCTTCCTGATTGCCTATGAGCATCCCACCCCAGGAAATCTTAGTGGTCCCGACATAGACCACTATCAGTTATCTCTCAGATGCAGAACCAGGCATGCTAGGTCCTGTATGTTTTCACTCAGCTCTCTCTCCCTCCAGTCTAGGCAGAGGATCCAGGCTGAGTCTTGGCTGCCCTCTCTCAATGCCCTCTCCTGTTCATCTAGCCACAGTTAGTAAACACCTGAGATTTTCACTTAGCTCTTAAGTCAGTCCTTACTACAGACTCTACCATAATCTCTGCTAATAATCAATCAATCAATCAATCAATCAATCAATAAATCCTTGCTAATAACTAACAAAGCAGTTTTTCATTCCATTTGATTCTTTGTTCTCATTCAATATGTCAAAGCCTGAAGATGCACAACTGTCAGGCCAAGATGTGCGTATCCCGGGGCCTCTGACCACCACACTGTAATCTCACCTGGGTCACCTACCACCAATGAGACCACTTCTGCAGGGCTGGCCAAGTCTCCTACAATCTTGAAGAAATGCCCTCAATCCTGACCTAGCCCAATACCCAGAAGAGCTGTGCACTTTCCACAATCTACACTGGACAAGACACCCTTCAACACCACCAGAATCACATCCCCTTGTCCCTCCTGCAAGGAGGGACTAAGGGAATCACAGAAGGAGCCACCAGTCAGTCAGATGCAACATACAATGCACAAGGCAACCTTTCACTCAGGAACTCTTCCCAGGAGGAAACACTGCTTAGCAGGCTGGGAACTTAAAAAAAAAAAAAAAAAATAGGTGAAGGAAAAAAAAAAGATTTGTGTTAGAGATGAGGGGCCTCCACCTCCACCCCCAACCTGGCAGTCCAGTCCTTTCACCATCTGTTTTAGGTAGGTCAGATTTTGTGGCTAAAAAAATTGATGCTGTCCCCATAAATATAGTTCATATTGCATTGCACATATTTATAAATACAAGTGCTGTAGCACCAGCACATTGCCTGTGAAGAATGCAGGCAGGTTGTGATTAGAGGTGAGCCAGTGCCTGATTGTAGGTTAATTAGCCCTGCTAATAAACTGCCTGCAGCTTTACTTAAGAAAAATAACATATTTCATCTTAGGTAGAACAATTACAGTGAGTGCAAAATAGATACGCTTGCCTCACGTGCATCTGAAATGCTTTCTTTCAGGAGACACACACACACACACACACACACACACACACACACACACACCATTCTCCTCCACCCTCCAGGCTCCTCCTCTCTATTGGATTGCTGGGAGGATGAACTTCAAAGGGGGTTTAAGCAGCTTTCTAGTTCACAAGCTGATATTCTAGCTGCTGACCACCGGCAACAGAGCAAACCAGTGTTGAGAGCAAAATTCCCAGAGAGGGGTTGCCAGATACTGAGCGTTATGGGATGCTAAATAGTAGGGTTCAGAGGAAACGGCTTGACTGGTGGTAAGAGAGAAGCTTGAGGTGTGCACAGGCCTTGGTGAAAAGGCCAGCAAGGAGAGAGAGCCCATGAAAAATGGAATGGGAGTGGGGGAGGGCCAAGACAGCATCCGAGAAACAGGAGCCAGATCCAGCACCAGGGCACACTTAGACCCAATGTGTATGGGAACCTCTGATCAGCAAGGGATCTGGGGAACTCAGAATCTATCTCATTTTTAAGAGAACAAGTCAACCCAAGCTCTCCCCAGATTCTCCAGCATCCTTCAAAGTAGCAAATTCTCCTATAGACCCCAGGCAACCACAATGAATTAATTACAACTGGCAAATCTCCTTGACTTCCCTGGTCTAGTCTTGCCATTCCAATTTAAGATAAGAGAAGTGAGACCCAAGATAAAGTCGTGTAATTTTAGCACTTTCAGTGACCCTCAAAGAGGTCTCATGACTCTCTACCACAAACCATGTACAGTGACATCCAGATATCTATAGGGGTTGGTTTCCTCTGAGCTCAACTTCAAGTGAGTCACAGTAAGAATTCTAGTGTATGGGAAAGACACTATCCAGGAATGCTTAGCAAAGCAAGTGGCATACGAGTATAAGTATCACACTTGAAGGGAGGAAAATCTCAACATGTAGCTCAGAGAGAGGAAAAGATCAGTGCCACCATTACACCAAACCCTACTAAGAACGTTCTCTATAGGCGCTGAGCCAGGTGAGTTGCAACGGCCACTAACATCAATGCTATTCTGGTATCTTAATCGCTCATTCCTGGGTGGCTTAAACAATGGAAATTTATTTTCTCAACGTTTTAGTGGCCAGAGTCTGAGATCAAGGTGGCAGCCTGGCTGGCGTTCCCTATGGCCTTCCAGCAGTATGGAAACATGTCCCTGCCCCTTGACTGTGCTATGTTTATCTTAATCTCTTCTTATAATTCATTATATCCCACCTTAAGGATACCTTCTCCCATCAATTAAACACCCTATTTCCAAATGTAGCCACACTGGAGGCTAAGCCTTCAATGTAAACCAACTGGGGGCAGGGCCTTAGAGAGGGGGATGACAATTTGATCCATCACGTAACGCCATCAGGTGAGAGCCTTAGAGCCTGGTGGGATATCAGAGGGTACCATCTCCCACCCCCTGCCTAGTACAGGGTTCCCCATCTACGATATGTCCATGCCCCTACAGCTATACCCAGCAGAACCTCTACATCCTAACAAACCCAAGTGTGTAGAGGAAGAATAACACATCCACATGGTGGTTTACCACAGCCCCACTGCGGTAAAGAGACTGTAGAGGTGTACCATTGAAGAAAACCATGGAGATACGCAACACTGCTGGCTAAGAAGGTACAAGAGGAACATGCCAGCAAAGGTATGGAAATGAGGGGCATCGGTGTCTGTGTCACTTGGGAAAGCTCTCCCTGCTGCCCTCTGTTAATAGGACAGTTTGTAGAAGTTCCCACCCATGTGGTTCACTCATGGGTGCTGACACATGGTGAAGCTGGGCACAAGCCCTCATGGCTAAGGACTTCATTGACCTTATGGTACCTCTCACCCCATAGGACAACCTTGGGTAACATGAGTTCCTTGGCAAGACCCCACTAGCTCTCCCAGCCAGAGCTGTCAATCTCTTGTAAGAATAACAAAATGGTTCTTGCAGGCAAGCCTGAGGTAAGGCTTGATGGGGCACACCTGTAATACCAGTGCTTAACAGGAGGAAGAAGAGGATTTGGGGTTCAAGGTCATCCTCAACAACACAGATAATTTGAAGCCAGACTGAGCTACATGCCTCCAAACAAACACCCACTAAAAACCAGCAACAACAAGAAAATAATCTGGGTTCTCAACAACTATCTGAAAGGAAAATTGACCCAGAACCCTATCAGGACACATCAGGCCCTTCGGAAGGCAGCATGACAAAAGGCCTGCTGTAAGCATGTTCTGTAAGACACAGTGCTTTTCTTGGTAGCATTGTAACTCTTCTGGTAATGACCTGCCCCTTGACACCATTCATATTCTCTCTGGACTGCCCCTCATCCCACCCCATCCCCAAGGTTCTTGGCAGACAAGTTAGCCAGCCATAGAGATCTCAGATCTGCTTTGCAGAGGCCCTAGTAGGGCAGAAAGCCAAGGAGACCAAGGGGCTCAGAAGCCAGAGCTTTTGCCAGTCCTAGAAGCCCCTAGAGAACCTGGTGGATGCTGACTGCACCCAATTTTCTCTTTTTCCCCAGAGCCTGGAACCCAGAGACATGTGCAAAGCACGTCTGGGCTTCAGTGCAAAAAATAAACCCAAGGCTGTCAAGCCCCAGCATATTAATGACAATTAATGATTCGCTCTAATCCTCTCCAGCTCTTCATGGGCATCTGTGACGTGCATTGAGCTGGACACCCCTCCCCTCTCTCCCCCACCTCCTGCAGACTCCATCCATATGGCAATCTGCTCTGGAATGCAGATCTGGGAGGGAAAGTTAAGGGAAGGAGATACATACAACAAAAGGCCTGTCAGAGGGTAGCTGGAGAGGCCCAGCCCATCAGCCCTGGCAGAGCAGCTCTTCCACCTGCTCTTCCCTGGGACCTGTGAGCCATGGGCAGCCGGCAGCTTCTCATAAGAGCCTCTGGGCTGGAAGCTGTAGCCAAGGAAACAGTTCTCAAATGTATACTCCTGACTCTCAGCTCAGACTCCACTCAAAAGGCAGTCTCATCTCACCCCTGCTATCCAGCCTTCCTGCCCAAGGCCTTAAGTCCCATGGGTGATTGGCAGCTGCTTCCAGCCCTAGGAAGAGGCTACCCCCTTATCCCTTCTTCTGGCCTAAGAGCTTCTTAGAGACAGTAAGTCCTCCCCCAAGGCATGTCTGCCCCACCCCCAAAGCGTGTAGCCCCCATCACAGGATGTCTGGTCATCCCACCTCCTCCTGCACACCATGACTTGGGAGACCCAAGTCGGCCCTCTTCCCCATTTGATGCTAAATGCCTGGCCACAGGTGCACAATAACTGTTGGCTGTGTGCCTGGCCAACTGGCCCAGGTGGGAAGTGGTAGAAGCCCTTCCCCTCCCACGTACAAAGTGCCCTGTGAGTGTTAGCTCTTGTTCTTGCACATCGACTGTCTCATTCTACCCTCCACCACCCTGTGCCTTAGGTGCTATTCTTACCCCCACTATTTAGAGGCAGAAAAAAAATGAAGTGCCTATAGCTGAAATAATTTGCCCCAGGGCTTGCAACTCTTAGGTGTTAAACACAGCTGTCATCTGCCCTGTTCACTCTATCAGGTTCATTCAGACCAGGCAAGTGTCCTTGTGGTGTCCTCACTGGGCCAC
The DNA here is from genome assembly GCF_008632895.1 of Mastomys coucha. Classification (NCBI taxonomy): domain Eukaryota; kingdom Metazoa; phylum Chordata; class Mammalia; order Rodentia; family Muridae; genus Mastomys; species Mastomys coucha. The sequence goes on from NW_022196904.1 coordinate 68,586,160, forward strand.
AGCATTTGCCCCAAGAACAGTCAGCTGGCTTCCGAAGCAACCCTTGAGATTGAATACCCATCATTCTCCCATTTTACAGATGGGAATTGAAGCTGAGAGGGACTGGGTAAATTTCTCAGCAACCAGGGCAGGGTTGGGGTTGAGTAAACTGTCAAAGCATAATTTGCATGCTTTTTGTTAGGCCACAGGGTGAGAAACGGGTGCCAGAAAACTGAAAGGAACCTTGGGAGAGGCATCCAAGGTCCTTAGTGAGAACCCCTGGAGATCCAGGCTTAGTGTCACGACTAAGAAAAAAGGGGCTGCTGCTGAGGCAAGGGAAAAATTGTCCCCTGCCGGTCATTGGGCAGTCTAGATCATTGAAAGTCTGAGGATAGGTGCCTGGGTAGCTGTAGCTCAACCCCCACATTTGTAGCCTCCCCACTCCACTCAGAAGCAGACAGGGAATGCAGAAGGCTCAGTTGGTGTCTCCCTATGTTTAATGGTGTAACGAGCAAGAAGATAAATTCTTCCAAGATAACACACTGCCTTTTACTGCCGGCTCCATTTGTGATTAAAACTTTATACATCACACGCATACACACACACACACACACACCAAGATAGCCCTGAAAAACAAAATGCTTTGAAGACACTCCCCTCTTTGAAATCTCTCTAATTGGGCAATCCCTCTCCCTCTCCCTCTCCCCTCCCCTTCCCCTTCCCCCCTCTCTCTAATTGGGATCTTAGCTAGGGTGGGAATGAGAGATTTTTAAAACCATTACAGAAACATACACAATGAGGAAATGTCACCTTCTCAGTCCTATATGGAGAACTTATTACTATGTCCCAAAATTATACTGTTTCCAGAAGGAAAGTCTTTACTTGGAAAAGAAATCTTCCTCCCAGAGCCCCCACCTGGTATTAGTCAAAAGAAGTGGGGTGCTGTCATAGATTCAAGTAGAAATACCATGCACCCCTTTAAAAATATAGCTACCCAGGTGGGACTGTTATGTACCCTTCACATGGAACTCTATGGGCTTATGCTGCACATAGGGTGTCCAGGCAGGCCGTGACAGGAGCCTGCCTGCTGCCTGCTGTATGTTCAACAGCCTGCCACTGAGGCTGCCTTTGGGCTTTCCACCCCACCCCTCCTCAACTCTGCAGGTCTGACGGTGGCTCCCAGGGGACCCAACCTGAGATGCACCTTCTGTCCTGGCCCAAGACTCAGGCACCTTCCATCCCAGCTTCAGCTGTCTTTCAGAAGAAATCAATAATACCCACCTCTGCCCCCAAAGCAACAGCGTGCACCTTGAGTTTTCTGATAGAAAAAGATGGTGGCAAGACTGCCTCTTCCTGACCCATCCACTCGATAGCGAGCCAGGCATGTCTGAGCAGGCCCAGAGCAGACATAAACATGTGTCTGCTGAGTTAGTAAATCAAATCCTGCACTAGGGTCTTTTAGGCTTAGTGCCTTTCCCCACTTCCCCTGTATGTACACACACATGTCCACACATGCAAAGGCCCTTGCATACACACAAGTGCACACATGCCCTCACTGACCCTGCACACACATGTACACACAAACATGCACCTACAGGGAAACATATCCATATACATCCACACACATAAGTGCACCCAGACACATGCATACACTTAAGTGTGCAAGTGCACCAACAAATACACCACATATATGTGCACACTCCCATATATGTAAATTGCCCTCTCTAGTCCCTTGGCTAGTGTATTGATCCAGATTGGCTACCCTCTGCAGGTTACTCAATAACACCCCATCATGGCTCACACCATTCAGCTCTCCACATTCCAACCCTTCACTCTTCAGAGCTGTAAGTTGTTAGTGCTTTGCCTTCACTCACCTCAATGGGCATCTCGCCTCAGAGTAATTTCTCTCAGCCACCAGGCCTTCCCTAATCTGGCTCTAGCAAGCCCTTCCAGCTGCAGCTTCACCAGCACCCACATGTTCCCCAGCCAGCTGGTCTCCTGTGCCCTGCCTATGCACATACCCACATGCCTCCTCCATTCAAGCTTACCCATCCTGCATCCTGTGCCCTGGTTGTCCCCCAGCCCCCATCCCTACCTGTCAAATCTCACCTTGCCTTCAAAGCCCAGCTCAGGTGTCGCCTCCTCCACAAAAACTGCCGATGCAATGACTGGAAAAGCGGACATTTTCAGACAGCCACCTTGATGCAGTCTTTGTGGTGAAACTGAGTAGCCTCATCCACTCTCAACCCAGGGGAAAAAAAAAAAGAAATCTCACATCCTACCTTACTACAACCCCCATCCCATCCCTGATTCTCACGGAGGGGTGAGACTTGTCCTAGGGATGGTTGGGCAGATGGGATGACGTGATCTGATTTATATACCTGTTAGCTTAAAAATAGCTGAGAGTGGAGTAGCTTGGATTTTCAGGGTGTCAGAATGTCTCAGAACCACTGAACTGACTGCATCAAAATCTCCTGTTTTTTTACCTGCCCTGTGGCAAGTCCTGCAAACACTTGCTGAATCAGTGGTCAGACAAATGAGTGACCAACTGTCTCACAGCTCATGCAGTTTGCTGCTGGGCTCACAGGGAGGTAATGCGTGTGATTCTCTACTGTACCTTCCTCCAGGCTGCCCCCTGCCCTCTCAGCACCTTTCCATCTTGGAGCACTGTAAAGGGAAGGGAGATGTAAGAAGCCTGTGAGAGACCCACCCACACTCATACACAGCCACTCCCTGAGGGCTTTCTACTTGGCTGGATGCTGACACTCGGGCCTGGCCTTTCTCCAAGCCTCTGATGAAGCTGTAGTCCCTGCTCAGTTCCTCCATACTCTGACTTCCTTCTACCCAGAGCCAAGCATGCTCTCCCAGAACTTCAGCAACAGGACTAGGACTCTGCTCCCAATAGCCCAGCCCTGTCTTGTGCTATCTGCCTGTGTCACTCTATGTGGCTCATTACCAGAGACTGCTGTCAATCTCTTCTGCCAGACTCTCATCAAACCTCTGTCCTCTTAGCACTCACCTATTCTGGGGAACACAGTATAACCGTATAGCCATAGGCTGGATTCTGAGCCAGAAAAAAAAAGTGTATAGGAAGAAGTGAAGAATGTCTGTACTTCACATCTAGGCTAGGTCCTCATGAACAGATCTTCCTCTCCTCTCTCCTCTCCTCTCCTCTCCTCTCCTCTCCTCTCCTCTCCTCTCTCCTCTTCTCTACCCGTCTCCTCTCCTCTTCCTCTCTTTCACCTCTCTTCCCCTTCCCCTCCCCCTCTTTCCTCTTCATTCTCCTCTCTGCCTCCTCCCCACCCCTATCCCTCTGTCTCTTTCCCACCCCCTCCTCATCATCCTTAATGAGGATGGGGCTTGAGGCAGCTCTTGTCTAATCTGGTAGCTACTGGCCACAGCACTTACTTAAATCTAAATTACTTGAGGTAAAAGAAAACTTACAATCCAGTGCTGCTTGTACTAGTCATGGTTTCAGGGCCTAATGACCACAGGTCAGATGCAGAACAGAGCGGGCTCCTCCCTCCCAGACCGTGGGGAACAAAGTGTGAGTGAGCAAAAAAAAAAAAA
>NW_022196904.1:68589718-68590244 GCF_008632895.1 Mastomys coucha
AAAAAAAAAATGACCTTTAATTGGATTAAACTGCTGAGATTCAGAGGTCATTGATGACAATGGCTAGGACACCCTGACACTATCCACTTAACTGTCTCAAACACTTGAGACAGTGCTGGCTGCTATAGCTTGCCCACTGTGCCCCGTTCTTGATCTCAGATGGTAGAACTAAAGACCATATTCCTGTTTCTGTCTTTTTTTTTTCCTGGAGACCAAAGCTAGGGCCCTGTGCTTATTAGAGAAGCACTGCTGAGCTGAACCCCTAACTCTCTGCCTTTCTTCTAGATTTCCTCACTGTGTATAGGTCAGTGGCTCTAAACATCCTTCCTAGAAGCTGTGTGTTTTCTAAGCCCCTCTTGCCCAAAACACACACTCCCTCTCTTATCATTTACTGACCATCTTTCCTTAAGGAGGCCCCTCTTTTTGTAGCTAAGTATAGAGAATAAATGGAGTATTACATTATTTTATATAGTCAGGGTTCTGTTGAGAAACAGAACTGATAAGGTATATGCTTAAGTTTTTTTTT
>NW_022196904.1:68590254-68604811 GCF_008632895.1 Mastomys coucha
TTTTTTCTTTTAAGGAATTGGCTCCCATAGTTATGGAGAATGACAAATGCCCAGGTCACCAGCCAGCAGTCTGAAAATCTAGGAAATTTGATCACATAGTTCTCATCCAAGTTCAAGTGCATAAGACCCATAAGAGCTTTATTCCGATTTAAAGGCCAGAAGGCTGGAGATTTGATTCAAAGCAGGAGGCACCTGCTGGAGGTACCTGGCCAGGAAAACCCTCTGCTCCTGAAAGGGTGAACTTACTGTTCTCCTCAGACCTCCGGATGACTGGGTAAGGCCTAACTACACATGAGAGGGCCATCTGCTCTGCTGAGTCCACTCACTGATTTCAACATTACTCTTAGAGCTGGACAAAATGGAGCATGCCTGTAATTCCAGTCTTTGGAAAACTGGGGAAGGAGGAGTATGAGTTAGAGGCTAACTTGGGCCACAAAGAAGGTTCTAAGCCCAGGTTAGCCCAGTTAGCAAGACCCTGTATCAAATGAATAAGTGAATGAATAACAAATAAAATTAGTCTCCTACAGAATACCCTCCACAGACACACAAAAAAACCTCAGATTATTATTTGCCAGCAAGTCCAGGCACCTCATAGCCAGCCAGATTGAAATATAAAATTAACCATCACACTTGCCATAAATAGGAGATAAATACAAGGGAAACTGGATGCGTTAGGAAGTCCAGCAAAACTCAGGAGCCTGTGCCAAGCTCTGGGCTTTGGTCTGCTACTGCTCCTGTGCTTAATGGGGAAGAGGCATCACGGGGGCAGAGATGCTTAAAAGTTTTAAGATTTCACATGGACACTTCCACTTTAAGATGATCAGGAGAGAACCAGGCAAGGTGATGCCAGCCAGTAGTTCTAGCACAGCAAATGCTGAGGCAGAAGGATTGGGCTACATAGCTCAGGCTACTTAGGGAGGGAGGCGCTGCCTAAAAGAGAAAGAAGGAGAAAAGAAAAGAAAATCAGAAGAGAATCCAAAGGAAATCTTTCCGACTGAGTTTCAGACTCCTCTCTTCACTGAACAGCCAGACTCCGCCACTAGCTATGCCTGGTGGCCATAGGTGAAATCCATGGCCATTTGGTGGGGTTAGGGGGTGTCACTAGTCTAAACTATGGGGTCTCTGGAGGCTGATCCAACTCACAGAGTGAATCATATCTCCTTTGGTTTTACCCAGGAGCCACTTAATAAATGGTGAACGCAGGAAAACACGGCTGGAGCCCCACTCTGACCCAGCTGGCAGTTTGGTCATGAGTGAAGCATCAGAGCAAAGGCTGTGGGACAGAAACGTTAAACCACACTAAGAGTTCCATCTGTCCCAACACTGCTGCGGCACTTACGGGCAGGACGACGTCTAAAGGAATTAAAACATTCAATAGCTCGGGGGCCAGAGCAGGGCGTTCTGAGGCTCTAAACTATTTTTCCACATCATCCGAAACACCAGAGTGTATTTGCAGAGAAAAAACATTGGGCATTTGTATCTAAACAGAAGTTAAAGCCTTAAGTAAACAAAACATTTTGTATTAAAGGGGAAGAAAAGAGCGAGAGAGAAAGGAGAGGAAGGAGGCAAAGGAGAAATGGAAAATGGAGACGAGAGAAGAGGGGGGACAAGAAAAAGAAATGGCCTGCTTGCAACTGGACCATGGTCCTCCCTTGTGGGAGGGACACTCATCAGTGAATTTACCCTCAAAATAACATCATGTTCAGCAACTTTTTCAAACACTCAAAGTTTTGGGCTATTTATATATAAATCTAGTCTCTGTAAGAATGCCCACTGTCTATGGGTCCTGCAAGAAGAACTAATGAAAAGCACGTTTCTACCCGGGGCTTATTCAAGGCTATCCTTAGGTAAGAGTCCCAGAGGGCACCTACAACTCTGTAGGGTGGGGAAGGGAATTCTTCTAAGTACAGACAAGACTTTGGGGCCAGGGAAATATCTCAGCCTGGAAAGTATTAGCCATAACCAACCTAAAAGAAAAGTAAAATAAAAAGCAGGGCATGGAGCCACACCCTTGCAATCCTATCACTGAGGAGGCATTGACAGGAGGATCCTGAGGCTTGCTGGTCAGCCAGCCTAACATACTAGAAGAGTCCTAGGGACAGTGAAAGATCCTATCTTTAAAAAGAATGTATGGAGCCTAAGAAATTACATCATCTGAAATGGACCTCTGTTCCCCACACGAGCATGCATACACATATACCCTACACACACACACACACACACACACACACACACACACAAACCTAGGACTCTAGGTACTATGCCCAATTTAAAAAAAAAAAAAAACCTAATGAATATCATATAATTTTGGCAACTGATGCACTAACTGGCCTGCAGCCTCATCCTGTACCCACCTCTAATGCTACATTGTTTTTCTGCCTCTCTTCTCCTCAGAATATAAGCCCCTTACAATTAGAAGCCATGGGTCTGTCTCCTCTCACATTTCTTTTAATATCCTCAAGTCCTGGCACATCTTAAAAGGTATCTGATAAATGAATGAGCAACTGAACGCATGGAACAAACACATGGGCTACTCCACTGTCTTAATTGCATGCTGTACTATACAAGTCTGTGACTAATCAAAATATGGAGACAAAACCATTAGTTGTGAATGCAGATCATTTAGAAGGAAAAAGTTACGCAAAACAAGCTGCAGGCAAACACGAAGCTGGACTCTTTGACAGGGCACAGGCACATTTCTCCCTACACAAAGCCTAAAAACACTCCAGGCTTCCCAGAAACGTGTCCAGCTCCTATAGCAATGTTCCTGAAGAAGTCTAAAGTCCTGGGGTATGTGTTAAAATGCAGATTTCTGGGTCTAACCCTACACCCAGGGAGTCTGAGTATCTGAAACTCAGATATATCTCTCAGGAGTTCTTTGGTTTATTCTTAAGCGTATTTGACTCTCGTAGCTTTAAGGGTTTCTGGATAAATCCTCTTCTGGCCACCTGACACCAGGCTGGGATGGGCTCAAAGCAGCTATCTGCTCCCCACACTCCAGCTGTGAGCATTCATCCCTCACCTGGGACCCATAAACACTGTGTTAGAGAGAAGATGGAGTGAGACCCCAGCATAAATCACACTCTTCCACTCCATTTCCCACCCCTGCCTCTCCTTAAGGCAGGCCCAGCTATAGGGACTGCTGACCGGCCATTTCAATAAACTCCAACTGGCCTTTTGTCAGATGGTCCAGTCAATTAGAACTTCATCAGGAATCAATTTGTGAGGCCCAGCTGAGATGTAACTATAGATCAGGCCAATGGCAACTGATTACCCCACTAATGGAATATTCCATTGATTAATTGAGTATTTAAATCTTTCGGAACGTGGCTGTGCTGGCTGCCATAGTCTCTGCATGAAGGGAGCAGGAGAGTATCCCAGTCAGATATGCAGTTTCTAGTTCTTTATTCAACGAACAGCTTTCATCAGAATAGCAGGTCTGCCTGGCATTCGAAAGATCAGGAGCCTTGTAAAATCCTCAATACCTCCTGCCATTGCCATGGGCTGAGCTGACCAGGGAACACCCCACAAGACTGCTTGTTGAGCATCTCAAACATTCCCTCCTCCTGGAATCATCTGGAGCACCATTAAAACAGAACCCCCTTCTGCCTTCCCACCAGCCTGATTCTTCAGGTCTAGGGTGAGGTCTGAGAATTTACATTCCTAGCAGGCTCCTGGGTGTATTATAAAATGTTAAAACATACTTTATCAGTGTCAAGACAGTATTGACAGCAGCTGTAACTTATGTATACAAGCTCTCTCATTGGAGCCTGGGACCTAGACCTTGTGTCTTGTTAAGACCCTTGGTTAAGAGTGAGCTTTGTTTCCAGGTCTCATTCTGTCTCCAGCTCTCCTAATGTGCAACTATGGATAACTAAACTAGCTTCCTCAGGCCGTGGGACCCTTACAAGGAGGACTCTCACTCCCACTAGATAGGCTTGTGGTAAGAATGATCATAAAATGCTTAACTCAAATTGGCATGTAGTAAAACTGGAAGCTATTACTACTATCATTACCCTGATACCCAATACCTAGGAAGGTCTCAGAAGTCAGGCTCCCTTTGGGGAAAAGGGCAATGTGATTGCTATTTGCTGAGAAGTGGATGTGTCTGTTTAAGGGTTCAGCAGGGCTGTGAGGAAGCTCCTGGCTCCCTGTGTCTATATTTTAAATTATACTGTGTGTGTGTGTGTGTGTGTGTGTGTGTGTGTGTTTGTCTGTGTGTCTGTGTGTCTGTCTGTGTGTGTCTGTGTATGTGTGTCTGTCTGTCTGTGTGTGTCTGTGTGTGTGTGTCTGTCTGTGTGTGTGTGTGTCTGTCTGTCTGTCTGTGTGTCTGTGTGTCTGTCTGTGTGTCTGTGTGTCTGTCTGTCTGTGTGTCTGTCTGTCTGTGTGTTTGTGTGTATGTCTGTCTGTGTGTCTGTCTGTCTGTCTGTCTGTGTCTGTGTCTGTTTGTCTATGTGTGTGTGTGTGTGTGTGTGTGTCTGTGTGTCTGTGTGTCTGTCTGTGTGTGTCTGTGTATGTGTGTCTGTCTGTCTGTCTGTGTCTGTGTGTGTGTGTCTGTCTGTCTGTGTGTGTGTCTGTCTGTCTGTCTGTGTGTCTGTGTGTCTGTCTGTCTGTGTATCTGTGTGTCTGTCTGTCTGTGTGTTTGTGTGTATGTCTGTCTGTGTGTGTGTCTGTCTGTCTGTGTCTGTTTGTCTATGTGTGTGTGTGTGTGTGTGTGTGTGTGTGTATGTCTGTAGGTCAAACAATAATATGCAGGAAACAGTTCTCTGATACTACAATGTGGGTCCAAGGGACTGAACTTAGGTTGTCAGGCTTGGTGGCAAGCTCGTCCACCCTGAGCTGTCTCCCCGGCTCTCATATATTTTCTGTGCTGAGTCTTCCCCATAGGCTGACTATGGAGGTAAAAATGTGCTGACTTCTAGAAGCCAGAACCAACTCTCCCCTAGTACTTAGTAGATGATAAAGAGAAACAAGCAAAAGGACTCAGTGTGTAAAGGTGCTGTGATAGGCTATGTCCCTTTTACTGTGATCTCACTGAATAGTTAATAAAACCTAGATGGGCTGAGAGACTTCATTTTTTCAGATTTGAAAACTGAGTCCCAGAATGGGAAAATAATTAGCTCTAGACAGTCAACTGATAGCTACAATAGGGTCCAAGTTGGCCTATCTGCTTAGTCCAGGAACGAGATCTCCACCACTGTCTGGCTGCAGGTGAATTTGTGGCTAACACTGTGCTGTCATAGAACACAGCCAAGCAGAGACGTAAACACACACACTGGTCAGGGAGACGGGGGCCATCTGTATTCAAAGCACACTGGGGTAAGATATCATAGTGGCTCAGCATTCAGCCTGTCCCCTGAGGACTCTCGAAGGAGAGGGTCCACAGTATAAAGCCCACTCTTTCCCTGAGATGGTTTCACTGGCCTTTAAATTTTCATGTGAATGGCCTAACGAAACACGGAGAATGACAGTGAGTCTCAAATTATTTTTGCCTGTAAACCACTCAAACGGGAAAGCAGATTCCATAAGCCCCACTGTGGCACAGTTCTTGAAAAAGAAAATCACCCCAGAATTAATCACAAGGTTGGCACAGCTTTAGATGTACACCATCTATCAAGTATGATTTTCCAAACCCGCTAGAGGTTAATTATTCTTCCACACAGCACCAAACTGGACCCACTATCATCTTATAAAAATTGGTCCCAGGAAAGATAAGCTCATCAAAATATGAAGTGCTCTCACGGTGCTACCTGCGAACCTCCAAGCTCTTTAAGCCTGTCCTAATGACCGAAGTCCAGATTTTGGAAGATAAAGCAAAACAAAAAACACATTAGAGTTGGTCGAATGTGTCTGCCTTCAACTTTCACGAGAACACTTGCACGTATTTAAGGGCCTCTGTGAAATCAGTCCATGTATTATTTAGCCATATGGGATGTAGTAATTTGGGAGTTCAAGGGGATGATTCTAAGCAGACTTTTTTGATAAACAGTTGGCAACTTGGGAAGTCACCTACCCCATCAAGCCTCCATGTCTTCAGTTCTGATGCTGTGGTTCCAAAAGAAGCACACTTGACACATGTGCAATAAGGGCATCTGTCCACATCAAGGATATTTCCACAGGGTAATTTTAGCCAACCAAGATGAAGCACAGTGCAGGCAACTTTTCGTAGCCAGGTGGAGGGAAGTCAAGCATGGCATAAAATATTCAAAAGGTGGAGATCAAAAGTTAGCCAATGGTGTCAGGCCACACCTCAGCTAAGCCTTTGCAGACTTCCGCTGGCTCCTGTGTGGGTTCTGAACTCTGCCAACTGTAGCTTCATCCTGGCTGGAACCTGAGCCAAAAGGGGCCAGCCACCCAGCTGATTCAGTCCAAAGGAATTTTAGAGGTGATTTAAAACTCTAATGGTACCTTCTAGATGAGCATGGGGGTACTCTGTGGTCACACTTTGAGAAAATAATCCTGTAACACCCCACCCCACTCCCTGCCCAGCACCCAGGCATGACTGTAGGTCATGATGCTTGGGTGTTTGAGCCCATGCCACCTCTCTTCAAGAACTGAGCTAATCCTACAAGCTATTTCTTATCAGTCCCCACTTCACTGCAAGAAAGTGGCACAAAAACCCAAAGGGATGTTAAGTTCCTATAGACCAGTAAGTATGGGCCCTAAAACCTGATCTCCATGGTTTTCTCCTAGAGAAGTTTTAAGTCCCCTGCTCTGGAAGGGAGTTTTGAAAAGCAATGTGAGGTGGGGCTAAATACCAAGGGTGTGTGGTGTGGTATGGTATGGTGGTGTGTGGTAGTGGTGATGATGGTGGTGGTGGTAGTGTATATGTGTGTATGTGTGCATGCATGTGTGTGTGTGTGTGCATATGCAAGCACACACACTCTGTCATGGCTTGTTAGAACCAATCATAGACATCACAGAGCCAATCCTAGACATCCCATTGATACAAGTGCTGCCACAGAAGGCCACAGTTGCCCAAGTCACTTGAGGAAGCACTTGGTGTCTGAACTGAGATCACAGCCCCTTTGGCACCTGCTATATTTGAATTGGTTCTCTCAAGTTACTAGCCCTGCAACTTCAGCATTGCCCATTTCCTCCAGATGCATTGGAGGGAGCTTTCACAGTCACAGGCCCCAATACAAGTCATGAACTACATTAACTTGATGTGTACGGTCACCACAGGTCTTGGACTTCTGCACAATGGGTGGCATAGCCTCTTTGGGACAAAGAGACACCAAGTAACTGACTGAGCAAAGAATTAATGTCTAACTTTCCTGACTTAAAACCCTTGCATGGGAAGAGGTTCCCCATTTTCCTTGGGCTGAGGACAGAGGTTCTTAGGGCACCCAAGGGTAATTGAAGACAGCTGCTCTGCACACATGTATCTGGGACATTTTTGTAGCATGAGAAGCTCTCTTCTTCCACAACAACCACTTGGGGTTTTCAATTGCTAACCCCATCCTCCAGGGCAACAGAAATCTAGGCAAGGCAGGAAGGACTGTTCCTATACTCTACCCCAAGCTCTTTGTGTTAATAAATCTCAGATCCCACTTCTTTCTCCCTAGCTTATCCCTCTTTTTCTCCCAAAGAGCACAATAAGAACAGTTAATGTTAGAATGAAAATCCCTGGCCTATGTATAGAGATATTATACAGAAAGATTAAAAATGTCGAGGAAGCATTAGTCCTCAGCACGGTTATTTTATAGCCTTGCATTTGAAACACTATGAGATCACGGTGGTCTCCTCTGATTGCGTCATGTGTGGGCAGCTATTTCAGGTGGGTGATGAATATATGGCAGTTCCTGGGTGTCCTTGGCTCGAGTTGTATACAAACCACAAAGGACAAAACCCTGTAAGTCTGCAAAGCTGGAAGATGCCTTTTGTTTCCATGGAGTGCGATGGCTTTCTTTGCTCTCTGAGGAACGTGATGATAATTCCACATTCAAAGGGAAGCTCAAAGGGAAGGGAACCACCAGAATTCCTGAGTCAATGTAAGCAGAAAGCTACAAAGAAGTCCAGAGAAAATTCACTTAAAAATTGCCCATGGCTCCTTTTGGGACAAAGAATGATTTTTTTTTTCTGTATCAAAATGCCCGGCTAGGAATTAAGCTCCCATGTTTTCATTCCTAGTGAGTGAAGTAGTGGAAAGACTGCCCGAGAGGACCTAGAACGTGAATCCCAGAAGAGATATGTCATTCAGTTTCCTGTTGCTGTTACAAAGTACTTGAGAAGCTGGACTTTAGAAAGGAGAAAAGTTTATTTTGACTCATAGTACTGTAGGTATCAGTCCCCAGTCAGTTGACCCCTCCCCCATTGCTTTTGACCCTGTAGTGAGGCAATGCATCAAGACTGGAAGCACACAGTGCAGCAAATCCTCACCTCGTGGCTGAGACATGAACAAAAGAGAAAGAGGGCGGTGTCTCAACATCTCCTTTGAGAACACAGTCCCAATGACCCCAAACTTCCCACTGAGTCCAGTCTCTAAAAGATTCTACCCCTTTTCAATAGGCCATGCTGAGGACAAAATGTCTAACACATTGGCCATTGAGGAACATTCCAGTTCCAATGGTAGTAATTAACAAGCCTATAGTCAATGATGTAGAACCTCATAATGCAAAGAAAGCTTTCCTTGGAGAGGATGGCACAGACCATCCTGGATGATTTCAAAACAAAACAAAACAAAACAAAAAACTAAGGACCTTTTCTGGTTTGAGAGACCAAATCCCTTTCTTAAATATGGGCCCTGACCCCAGACACATTATTGAATTGGAGGTTATGAAGAATCTGGCAACAGCACAGGGGTCCTGAGCATCAACAACAAAAGGAAATAATCCAAGCTCAAACACATAATGCATCTGAAAGGCTTCTGGCAGCCCTTACCCATACTGCATCAGGTTACTTCACTATGCTTTGGTTTCGAACACACATCATGCGCTCCTTGCACTATACAAGTCAGCATGCCACACAGCATAAATACTTGGCTCTGCCTTGAGATGTCATATGATGGTCTGGGGAGATGGCTCAGAGGTTAAGAGCACTGATTGCTCTTCCAGAGGTCCTGAGTTCAATTCCCAGCAACCACCTGGTGGTTCACAACCATCTATAATGGAATCTGATGTCCTTCTCTGGTGTGTCTGAAGACAGAAATAGTATATTCACGTACATAAAATAAGTAAATCTTTAAAAAAGGATATCATATGCTATGTGTTTTGACTATACAGAGAAATTTTCTAATCTTAGAGAAGCACGCTGATTTAATTATGGGAAACAATGTCTTTTCATATTTTTCTACCATCATATCTCAGTATATAAATACCGAATCCATATATCTTTGATTATATTGTATTAGAATGTTTTATTGTAAGGACTGCTACTGACTTGAGTTTCATTTTTAAAAAAATCCACTGAATTTTGGCATAGAATTTCCAATAATCTCTAAAATAGATCTAAATATACAATTTTGTACTATGTATTTATATAAAGTAGTGCTCTCAGCATCGATGACGATAAAATCAAACTTAATCATTAAAAAAAAAAACCTCAAAGATACTCTATAGCCAGCAGCATGAAAAATTCAACCAAGATTTAATTCTTTATGCACAAATAAACAAGCACATCCATCTCATTAATGTACAAATTTGTTCCTACTTTTAAGTGGTAAAAATACATGTATACCAAATGTTTTATAAATAATTTCATTTATGATTTACAATCAGTAAATTTATTTGATTTTATGTCTTATTTTTATGCCTGATTTACATGGCTTTATGCCCGGGTCACACAATGACTTCTCAGGCATAAAGGGGTCTCAAGTGTTGAGAGTTTAAGAAATCTTGATCTAAAGGAAGGAGTATACAATTGTATACTCCTCGGAGTATTAGAATTGGGTTCTAAAGTTCTAGCAAATCCCTCCCTTCCACAGCCGGAACATGTAATTAGGTGCTAAATTTCCATCTCTTCACTCCTACAGCATGGGCAATTCTCTGCTCCACTGCTGGTGAAGCATCTAGGCATGACTGCCCCATGATACTTAGATTACTCACCTATAACTGATCTACCTATCAGTGGGTCTACAGCACCCTAGTGAGAGCCTATGCTGGCCTAGTATTAATTGAAAGAAGAAGAAAGAATAAGAGATAGCTTACCTGACTGAAGCCCTACATTGGGCGCCAACTGTCACGGACTGGGGTTTCTTACGGGGTCCTTTGTTCCGCAGGACAATGGGTTCTGGCCAGGTGTGTATGGGATTTGGCTTTGACAAATAGACACTACACAAGAAGTGTTCTATCTGAATGTTGTATTTCTTTAAAAATTGACATGAGGCTTTTATAATCATTGCAAAAGAGAGATGAAAAATCTGGCAGTTCAGTAGTCGAGGTACATCTGAGGCCACCTAAAACACACTAGGTCTAAAACAGCAGTCATCTCCTCTGGATTGGTGCAGCATCCCCGGGCTCCGAATATGTTCGGGCTACATGGTCCTGGCCAGAGTCCCGGGGGGCTGCAGGTGCGCCAGCCAGGAGGGTAGAGGCTTGAATCTCGAGTCCTCAATGCTGAATGCTCAAATCTTCAATGTTGAATGCTCGAATCTCGAATGCTCAATCTCTTGAATCTCAACTGGTGCTGCATCCCCTGGGTCCAAGCGCTCTGGGCCCGGGGGAGGGGGGGGCTACGGACTTCCACCTAAGTTCTGGTTCTAGTCTGAGTGCAAGAGAGTCCAAATGCTGAATGCAGACTGTTGCATCTAGAATGCTGAATGCTGAATGCTCTAAGCTGTCTCTTTCTGTAAGGCTTAATGCCCTACCCAAAATGCTAGAGGCAATTAGTTAGAATGGCTTAACATTCCAAGCCAGGGTTTAATGCCCTACCCACAATGCTGGAGACAATTAGTTTGGATGGCTTAACATTCCAAGCCAGGGTTTAACTAGGACATTAGAACATTGGTGAAGGTCAGAGAGCAATGTCCAAATTTTCTCTTTCTAGCCGTTAAGAAATGATATCATGGTGGGCTCCTAGAACACAAGTACGAGGACATATCTGGGCTATCTCTGAGTTTGGGGTACCAGGCAACAATGCGGAGGCAGGAGACTGACTTTCCTTGAAGTTTATGCCTCAAATACCACTGTCACGCAAAGTGTGCGTGGCAGTATTTTCCTGACCCAGCCCCACCCCAATGCAGCTGGATAGGTGAGAAGACATCCTAGGATGCAGCTTCCTTATATATGAACTGTGACTGCATTTGCACAGAGTGATGGGGAGATGGCTGTCAGATTACATTGCAGACAGTGCCTGTCACCCCTGAGAACCTGTCTCCTCTGCTCTGGGCTCCCACTGTCCTGTTCACATTTATGATGGTGCATGGTGCAGTCTGCTTTTTATTTGCCTCAGTTGCTTTAGCACTGTCTTGTCTGTCCTTTACAGGATGAGTCCTTGAGGGTGTGGTCTGTATCCTATTGATGCTCACTGACCTGCACAGCATCTCCAGGGTACACAGATAGCAAGTATGGTTTGTTCTGTGTATTAACTTCTTACTTACAATTTCTCATTGTTATGACACAATATGCAACCAAAGCAGCATAAATAAAGAAGGATTTGTTTTAGCTGACAGTTTGAGAGTGCAGTCCATCATGGTAGGGAAGGGAAGGCATTGAGAGCATCTGTTACCAGGAGGCAGAGAGAGACAAATTTTGCTCCTCAGTTCATTCTCTCATTTTCATTTAGTCTGGGACTCCAAACCATGGGGTGGTGTCACCTACATTTGAGATGCTTCACACCTAGGTTAATCTAACAATGACCTCACAGACATACAAGGAGGAGATCCTGTCAAATTAACAGATTAGCTTATATGGCACAGATATTAGCTAGTAATTTTGGTTGGCCTAAATTGGGATGCTTTGATGGTCTAACAGATGTCATGTAGGAAAATTGGGAAAAGGCCTGGGAGGGTTAACTGAAGGTCAGTGGGTATCCAAATATAGCAAACAGATCAATGACTTCATCAGAGTCTAGAATCTGGTCCTCAAGCTGAGAGGCTTAGAAACTCAATGTTATGACACTCAAAATCAAAATTTCACTTGGAGACAACTTACATCAATGAGTTCTTCAGGTGGATATCCAAACTAGACTCACCAATTTGACTGAAAACTTTTAGAACTCAGTAGTTAGAGAAATTAGATGTCTGTGTCTGTCTATCTAGAGCAAGCTTGCTTGATGGAGCTCCTTCCACTTGCATTTAAGCAAACTCAAGTATCCCCCCTCAGCTACAAATGGAACAAACATACTAAAACCCCAGACCTGGCATCAGATTCTTCCTTACATCTCTCTCCTTCCTTTTGAAAGTCAGGCTCTATAGTGAATTATTCTTTATATTTGCCTCAGTTTCCCCATTTACAAATCCTTTCTTAACCTACTTCAAAATGGCTCCTCTCTAGTAATGCTACTTAGCTATCAATATGGCCTGCAGACTAAAGACCCAACTGAGAGAGTCCTTGGCTGACTGAGAGGTTCTCTTTGGCTAATGGACCACAGAGAGTTCCTTGAGTAACTAAGGAGGGAAGACAGTGAACAGAGAGATGAGAGTTCGGTGGAGCTTGCTATGGTACCTTTTTACCAACTAATGCATCCAGATTTCAATCTCTTTAATGCCTTACTCATTGTGGTATGAATCCCAGCCTCACTCCCACTCTGTCAGTAGTTCTTGCTGAGGTCAGTGATGACCTCCAGGCTGCTAAGTCTGAGCAGGCTATTCTGTCCTCATCTCAGTGTGCTCCCAGGTACATCTAACTCTTTTAACCATTCCCTTCCTGAAATGTCCCCTCCCACTGCCTCTAGCTTCTTCTTCTTCTTCTTTTTTTTTTTTTTTTTTTTTTTTGCAAGCCTCACACTTTTCTGGAGCTTCTACAATTTTGCCAACTGCTTTTTAGTCACTCAGAGCATCCTAGTCTGCCTGGCTTGTGCTTCCTAAATGTCCAACCCTAAGCCATCTTCCCCTTTAATATCTTTTCTCCTTCATAATTGTACCCATTGCCTGTGTCTTCTATTTCAATTCATATGCCAGTGAAGCCACATTCTGTATCAGCTGCCTAGAACTTTCTGCAATCGTCTTTAACCACTTGAATGCCTCAAAAGTACTTGGCAGGAAGAACAATTATCCACCAGTGCCCATGAAGAGTTGCAGATCCCTTGCAGATACCAAAATAAAGAAACTCTGTATCATGCAAGAGGTATGAAGTCTATACAGAACCCACATATATCTTCCCGTGTGCTGTATGACATCTCTAGATTACTCACATCTTATAGAACATAAATGCTATGGAAATATCTGCTATATCCTATTGTTTAGGAGAAATGACAAGGAAAAACATCTGTGCATATTTAATATATATATATGTATATGTATATATATATATATATATATATATATATATATATATGATTTTCCAAATATTTTCAGTCCTAGATGCATTGAATCTGCAGATATGGGGTCAGCAGAGTTTGGGGTCAGCTGAGACTCTCTTCATTACTAGTAGGAACACAGATGGACACAGACTTTGGAGAGCAGTTTAGAAGTCTCTCACCTTTCCACCACTCCATGGCCCCCTCTCTCTGTCCTATATGAATAAACAAATTCAAACAAACTCCATTTCTATGTCTTACATCTAGGCTATCCTTCTGGGCTGAGTGTGCCCATGAAATGGATGCAATCTGGGGAGAGAGGATAAAGGGCATATGAATGAATATTTCTTAAAAATGGGCTTTGGGCATCCAGGTAATGTGGCCATGAAGAGATTATATATCCTGTAGGTACATCCACCTTGACCCCATGGAAAGAGCCATGGCAGAGAAGGCCAGAATGGGTGAGAGCTAGGACAGACACCAGAGTTGCCATATGCCTTTAATATGTGCTTTCCCCAATGGTAATTCATGTACTGCTCTACTTATTTAGGGAGGTCTAGAGCTTCCAGGCAGGTAACTATAGTGCACATACCTAACTAACACTGAATGCCAAGCTGTCTGAATTACAGACAAGGACTGAAAACTAGCGTGTACAAAGAGAGATATAAAAGTTTCAACTCAAAAAACCAAAAAAAGAAAAATAAGAGTTTCAAACCACAGAAGCTCAATCCAACTCCTCTGTGTTAATATATTTGTGTGTGTGTGTGTGCATGCGTATGTCTGTTCAGGAATTATGTGCATGCTTGTGTGCAGGTATATATGTCTGGAGGCAAAGGTCAACCCCAGGTGTCATTCCTCAGGAAACATCTACCTTGTTTATTGAAACTTGGCCTACCACTGGGACCAGAAGAACACTATGTAGTCCAGGCTAGCTGGGCAGGACCCACCTATCTCTGCCTTCCTGGTGCCATGGGTACTGAGGATCAAATTCAGGTCCTGATGCTTGCATGGTAAACACTTCACCTCTTGCTTAGTCCCCCTAGTCCCTCGGGAGTTGGACTCCCTTATTTTAAAGAAAAATAACTGGAGTCTCTGGTGAGAGCTGCCATCTTCTCTCCGGTGAGTTCCTAAGCCGGGAACAGTCAGCAGGGAGGCACAG
>NW_022196904.1:68611158-68633756 GCF_008632895.1 Mastomys coucha
GAGGGGAAACTGGGAATGGAGAAATTTACATGTAAATAAAGAAAATATCTAAAAAAAAGAAAAAGAAAAAAAAAGAAAAATGACTGAACTCCTGGAAGTTTTACTATCCGCCTTAATCCACTGACACACATTCCAAACCCCAAACAGATATCTGAATCTGCAGATAGTACTGGCCCCAGTAGATACTATGTTTTTTTCCTATGATAAAGTTTAGTAAATAAACCAAGTAAGACTAATGGCAATAATAATTCATTGTAATAAAAATCATACAAATGTAGTCCCTTTTACTCTAAAAACATGGTTTTGTACTGTACTTACCCTTCCTATAATGATGTCTCTGTGAGGAATGAGGTGAGTGGCAAAGAAAGTGGGATGTAACATTAGGTACATGAACACTGAGATACCACATGTAGCAACCAAGAGAGCTTACAAGGGGCTCAAAGGAGGGTAGCATATACACCATGTACACACTGGTAAGAGGGAAGACGTATGCTCGGAATGTGAGATTCACAAGATAGAACAAGATTTCATTATCCTGCTTAGCATAGTGTACAAGTTTAAACTAGTGAATTTGTTTCTGGAATTTTCCATTCAATAGTTTTGGACCACAGTAAACAGCAAGTCACTGGAAGACTAGAGAGACAAATGCCAGATGAAGGGAACGTCTGTATTTCCCAAGTTAGCCTCGAAGGGACAATATCATGACTAGAACTCCAAGATAATGCTAGGGCCAAAGTGGACACCCTGGTCCTCTGCTTGCATCTTTAAGAGTTGTGAACACACTCAGGAAAAGGATGACATTGTGTAGAGGGAGGTGTCAGCCAAACCACATAGAGGTTTGTGAGTGGACCAGCCCAAGAAGCAATCTCCCACATACAAAAGCTGCCCCCCTCTTAGACAATGTGGGGGCCTGGTCCAGATTAATCTATCACACTAAGTTTGATTTTTCTCACATGTAAAAGGTCTAGGTCCACATGGTTTGATTCAAGGAAGGATTAAATTTATAAGTATGTACAAAATAGTTAGCAATGTCTAGCATACAGAAGAAAAATGTATTAAAGATGAGTCACCAATAATGATAAAAAGTAAAAATTAACTTTTAGTCTGGAGAGAAGATTGAGAATAATAAAGGGTTGCCGACCCCCTCCCAGCTTAAGGGAATGGAGGATTCAGCATGGATTGGAGTCTCTGGATCCATTACCAGTGTGAGAAGGAGACCAGAGGCCCTTGAATCTCAAGGACTGTGTTTATAATTTACTCCCGATGATCTTGTTGAGGCAATTAATTTACACCATCTCTGTTTCCTCTCTCATTAATATCTCTCCTTTCCCTTAATCAGACACTTGAAGCAGGTTCATATATTTTACAAGTCTTTCCAGAGAACAGTCTTCAGGATTTATTTATACTCTCTAGTGTACGTTGGTTTTTAATTTCATTCATTACATCTTTTATCTTCATTAATATCATTCTACTTTTCTTTAAGTTGGTTTATTCACTTGTTCCCATTCCAATTTCTTTGGATGAGCGATTAAGACCTATTTTTGAGGTAGGGAGCTCTGATGTAAGTAATAATGAAGACTCATCATGCAACAAAGTGTCCTCAGTAGAAGCTGTCACTGTGTCTCATGGATTTGAGGACTTTCACATTGTGTGAAGAAAGCCTCAAGCACAAGCACACTTGAACTCCAGCCTATAAAAATCTAATCACAAATTGAAGACTAGGGGGACACAGAAAGGACATACTGATTCGTGGCTACCATTCTTAAGAGCTTAGTTTCTCCCTTTACCTGTAGGATGCCAGTTTGCACCCTCTCTCCTTGGGCTAGTATATCACTCTTTTCCCAGCCGGGCTGCCACAAAGTGGTTCCTGTCTTTTTTCTACTTTATAAATATAGTCTCACAGTTCCTTTGCCTAAAATCCTTTGGTAACTTTCTCAGAACAAGGCTAGCTTTTTACCATGACAGATACAATCCTGAGACTAAACTCCTGTCCACTCCTAACCCCGACTACCTTCCCTCATCTTTTGAACCCCAGTGGAAGCATAAAATGAATAGCATCATGCATGTCCAATTCATCCTATAACTTCACCCCTCTTTGCTACACAAGTCACTCCAACTCACTGCACACCAGCATGTTGCCTCCTAACCTTTGCCAAGTAATGTCTCTCATTTGACTGACTGGACATGTGCCCTTTGGTTCCCACCACCACTAGAAACCATTCTTCAGTTTTCCTCGACACACTGCATTTAACCAGTCTTCTCACCAATCTGTTTCATGGCTACCTTTCCTAAGAGCTTAGTTTTTCCCATTAGCTTCCCCTGCAGGATGCACACTGATCTCTGTACCTTGACAGTGGACCCTACTCAGGGCTTTAATGCAGATTCCCAGATCCTTGTTCACATGTGGGACTTAAATTAGCTGATGGTCATCTCAGCTGGTTTCCAGCTCATGCTTTGAGATGAAGGATAGCATGCCCATGTGTGCAAAGCAGAGGTGAGTACCCTTCCTGATCTTATGTGTCTCCTTTAGTAAAGAACAGCAAGCCCACCCCTGAGTACCCAGAAAACCCTGGGCCCCCAACAAAAAAGCAGACTTCTGCCCTTCTGCAGAAACAGGTGACGTTGACTAAGGAGTCATCCTTATTAGGCACTCTTGACTTGGCAAGCACTTTCACAGGGTGCCTCATTTAATTCTCCAGCATTGTTTCCATTTTCTCTAACAGGTCTATAACAGTGCTTTCTAAATTATAGGCTGCACCACGCTGACCACTAAAAGATCTGGTCCAACTGTATACCCAGACTTAGTCTAGGTGGGGGCCATAGAGTCTTCATGCCTAGGAAAACTACCAATGGTCACCCACTGAATAGCAAGGATTTCAAGAACTTAGTAGAAATGGCTTTCCTTCCTTCTTTTTATACAATCCCTGGGGTAGCATTAACAAGACTTTCTGCAGACCTGAAAATGTTGTATAGTCCCATGGTAGCTGCATGCAACTAAGTGACCAAGGATATAAATTTTCAATTTTCTTTCACTTTATTTTACTAGAGTTTAAATAGCCACATGTGGCTATTTGCTTCTGGGGGAGATTGGCTGTTAGGATAGAGAGCTGCTATGTCAGTTGGGTAAGGAGCCTAGTTAGGAAGCCTGAGGAAGCCCCTTTCCCTTTCTCTTCGATTACATTAGGTCAGTTCTTATACTGTTAGAAACTAGTCCACTCCAGACTCATCTAACAAGGCCCATGTTTCAGAAAAGAGCCTCAACGAGAAAGGTAGCATTGTAGGAAAGGTAGCACCCATGAGCAGAACAGGGCAGACAAAGGGCAGAGGAAATGATCTAACCTGCCTTTTCAGAGTATACTTCAAGAAGACTCAAGCAGTTGCTGGCCCTTTAAATGGAGCCAGCTCCCACTGGGCACTCTTAAAGCTCACTTCATTCATGAATTAAGTCCCTGACATCCCATATCTGTATGATCAATATGTTTGTTTATTAGCAGCATCTGCTGTGTTTTAGTGAAGGCAATGGGCCCCAGTGAAAGGCCTGTTCTGTAACCACAGAGTAGGGCCTGAGACCTGAAAAAGAAAAGCCTCCTGCTATCAGATGGGAACTGGGCCTGGATAGAGTTTCAGAGTAATGGTCCTTTAATTGAAATCACCTACTCAGTTGGTAAGGAACTGTGCTGGGTCCCCTTTTGAAAGGCTCCATTAGCTGGTGGGTGTACTCTCAACCACTGGCCTGGGAGAAGTGAAACTGTGAAGGTAGCCTGTCCTCATTTGTGCAGAGGAAAGCAGGATGTTGGGACAAGATGAAATCCAGGCAACTTGGCCTCCTGGATCTACCTCAAATCCAAGTTCAATCCCCTTGGCCCAAGCCTGAATGTCTTTTGCCTCCATGACTCAGGGATCTGACTCCCAGGCTGATTTCTTTTACCATAATTCATCCTTTTCCAGTTCCTTCTTCCATATTGATGATTCATGCTCTGCACCTCTCATCCATCTACAAGATGAGAGGTCCAAGGGATGATCCTGAAATCACTGCTTCATCCATGCATGTGTGCAATCCAAGCAACTGCATACCAGGAGTATCCTGGATCCTTGAGCACAAAGACCAGAGAATATAGTCTGGGCCTGGGGGAACTTAAAGCCACAGAACTCTTCTGTTTGTTCTAGCCTGGATCTCATAATATGCCCTGTGTACCACACAGCTCAACAACCTATGTCGTGGTTTCCAATCTGGGATGATTTGCTTCCCAGAGATATTTGTATTATCTGGGTTCTTGGTCATCACACCTAAGGGGTGAGAGGGCAAGTGTGCATGCCATCTAGTGGGTAGAAAACAGGAATGCTGATAAAATGGGGCAGCTCCACATGGAGAATTACCTGGTACAGCACATGAACAAGCCAAGCTGAGAAACTGCAGGCTATAGTCACGTCTTCACATTTGAACTGAATGAGCTGCAGACATAGGACTTTCACTTTTTCTTGTCTGACTCCTGGACTGCACTCCTTAATCAGCACACTACTACTGAATTCCACCATACAAGCAACACAACTGATGGCTGCTCCACCTATCTGCTTTGCCATTTATAACATATCCTTGGCTTTGAGGGCTTGATATTAAGTACCATTTTCTGTGACAGGACATTGACTATTCCCATGCTATTGCACAGATCTTCATATGTGGGGGCTACTGTCCTACAGGATATTCCAGATGGTCTCAGCTTAGCTCTACAAACATACCCGCTACAGAGCCTGACCTTGTTCTGCCTTGATTCCATAGTCAGTGTGTTCTATGTTAATATGGCTAATACTGGAACTCCACAGCTCTCACCAGAATTACACACACACACACACACACACACACACACACACACCCCAGTCTTTCAGCCTTACTGCCTCACTTGATCATAAACATGGGTATATAAGTAAATATCTGGTGAATTATAGCTATCAACTTATCACTCCCCATTTTCTAATACCTGGTTTATGGTATGCTTGTCTCCAGGAAATTCAAGTCATCTCCAGTGTCTAATCTCTTTATGATGTCATAGTGTATTTTGTGGTACTTAGGATAGAAGCCAAGGCCTCACAGGTACTAGGCTAGTGCTCTACCACTGAACTACAGGATCATTTTCATGTCAAAGAATGCCAGAAATGACATTCTGTTGAATCTTTCTGAGCAGGATACAAAGCAGAGACTGCATGACCACCAACAGTCTGCCTAGAATCCCCTAGTAAACTTCTAGAAAGTTATAAAATATACACCAATGCCTTGAACTTTCTAAATCAGTAATGATGAACTCCAGCAAACTAATGATTGCTACTTGAAGCAATATGTTAGGAAGACTGCTCAGATACTGGGATACTAGAAGGATGTAGGGTTCAGGTCTTGGCATTCTTATTCATTTCCCTCCATTCTTGGATACCACATTCAGTCTGACTCTAAGCAGTTGACCCAGTGCCTACTAACTATAAATATCCCAAAGCTTACCTATTTGAGGCCAAGGTTCAGAAAAAATGACAGTGGGAATCAATTAGCAATGTTTTCAGACACACAAAGGTGAGAGGAATAGAGGCTGCTGTGCCAGATGTTCACCATTATTGTCTAAATGGAAAATGAATTATACATTCTTCGTGCTATTTGATTAGTAGGACAGTGGCTGCAGCTGACAGTGAGTGTCTGGTCTATATGAGAGACCCAGATGAGTACAGAGATGGATTGCATCCTAAGTGAAGTTGACAATGCATCCTTGTTGGCTTTCACCTGTGGCTGCATACACACTATAGGCTTGGCAATATAATTAGAAAGTAAAATGTCCTCAGCGTGCAAATTTCAATGACCCAGTATTGGAGACACACCAAATCTATGACTTTGCTTTCCTGAATGTCAACAGGCTCATACCTTAGAATATCCCAATAAACAAGGATTTTGAAAGTCCCTGCAAACTGAATCAACCACTTATCCAACATGTGAACACACCCTCTGATGTCTCTGCCAAGTTGCCCTAGATTTGTTTAAACAAATCTGTAGGTGAAGGCTGATAGCTCTCTACCCAATGAAGTGATTTCCACTAGGCTCAGCCAGAAGCCATGGCTGGTTAAACATCTTCTTTAAAGGGAACAACAATTATAGATATAGATTTTCTATCCTTTATCCTCACTTCTACTTCTCTTTTGTATATTTTACTTTTTCTTTTAGCTACCTCTAGAAAGAATTCCATGACCCAGAGATCAGCAACCCAGAGCCTTGGGGACAAATCTGGCCCTTCAACCTGTTTTATAAATAAAGTTTTATCAAAACAAACATATATCTATTTGCTTTTGGAACCATTCATGTTAAAATAGTTAAGTAGTTATGGCAGAGACCTGCAAAGCCTAAAAATTTACATGGCTGACTATGTGCCAATAAGTTTGCCAGTCCATGCTGTGTCAAATCTCAGAATGATGCCAAACAATCCAGCTTTCACCAGTGATCACCATGAGGAATAACGAGTCATCCATCACCTTAGCAGTCCCATTAACTAGTGATCATTTCATCTTTATGCTCTCTCTCTCTCTCTCTCTCTCTCTCTCTCTCTCTCTCTCTCTCTCTCTTTCTCCCTCTCTCTCTCTCTCTGTGCGTGTGTGTGTGTGTGTGTGTGTGTGTGTGTGTGTGTGTGTGTGGCTAATTTTGATTCATATTTTGAGGGAATATAGTCTTTCATGGGGGTAATGTGAGGTAGTTGTCACATTGTTTCTGTAGTCAGGAAGCAGAAAGAGATAAATGCTGGGGTTATCTCATACTTATTTATTAAGAGTGAATCCAAAACAACACTACTGCAAGGTTTGGACCAGAATCGCCTTACTTCTTCTTAGTACTAAGTCCACTTTCTGCAGAGAAGGATTACACTCATTTCCTCACCGTCAACAATGTCTACTGATTTACTGGGTATTTCTTGTTGACAACAAAATCATACCTCTACTTACACCTAACATTTCCTGCTGCCTTTCTATAAACTGGGCTGTGATAAGTACCGTGTGCCATTGCTTTGATGGTCTCTATCTTGTTCCTCTATAAGGAAGATGTCATTATCCCCATTTTCTAAATGAAGCAAGTGGAAGCTTAGAAGAGTTGCAATTATCTGGGGTCATGTGGTTCATAAATGACAAAGCCAGATTTCAGAGTCTAGTCCCTTTTAAGAAGAGCTGTTCCCTTCCCAGGTGCTAGGACTCATTTGCTATGATTTCTGGGTAGATAAGCCTTGACTTGAACTTGACAATTCAGCTTCCTTGTGTTCATCCATTCAACAAATGGCTCTATGGCATCTACAAGTACCCAAGTCTTGTTCTTGGTGCTGAACCAAGTAGATATAAACATCTCTGTCTTGTGGCAGGCCTTCTAGTGGTGTGAGAGAGGCACAAATAAGAAAAAAAGAATCAGTAAGTATCAAGTGCCATGAAAAATAAAGCAGGAAAGGAGTTGTTTATGAGAGCAGAATGGAGTTGTAATGCTAAGTGGAGTGACCAGAGTGACCTTGGCTGGAACAAGTCAGGGAATGGCAGGTAGACCAGTTGGCTGAAAAAGAGACTAGAGAATGAGGAGAAACTTCATTCTAGTAAGAAAGGATGTTGCTGAAAGGGTCTGAGCATAAGAGGAACACCATGTCAATTATGCTTTACATGGATCCCTCTCACTGCTGGGTTAAAAATGGACTTTCGGGAACAAATGTAGAAGGAAACAGTATGGCTAGGAATCTATGAAATGCAGAGTTCGCTATGTATTATTCTGGTCAAGAACAAGCATATAGTCTGTGGGTATCCTAGAGCATTTTAATGAATCTGAATTATTTCTACCACCTAATGATGTTGTAGCCAACTGAATATCAAAGCACAAGGTAATCCATGTATGTGATGATACAGATAAAAACACGCCCACTGCACTGGCAATTATGAATATACATAAGACATAACAGTAATAGTCATATAACATTGTTACTAGGTCTTGTTTTTTACTACATTATACTCTTTATATTCATTTAGCATGCCCCTTCTATACACATGGATGCATCTATATAAAGAGTTTACTGTAAAAGAGTCCTAGCATATCACAGTCTCATCCATCTTGTGTTTAGCACATCTCTTGACTGCATCAAGATGCACTGAGTGATTGATCTATACTGTCTAGGACTGTGTAAGTGAAAACCCATGACAAAATCTCCCAGTGATGCATCTCTCAAATTGTGTCCTTGTCATACAGAAGTACCTGGCTGTACCAGAGCAGAAAGATGATGGTCATGCTGATTAGGGTCCCAGCAGTTAAGGGATGAGAGACTTCTGCTGGATTCTGAATGTATCTCGAATGTAGAGCCAACATGATATCTTGTGGGTAAGAGAAGCAGCATGCAAGATGAAGAGCAGAGCTAAACCCTCTTTTTTTGTTTTTCGAGACAGGGTTTCTCTGTATAGTCCTAGCTGTCCTGGAACTCACTTTGTAGACCAGGCTGGCTTTGAACTCAGAAATCCACCTGCCACTGCCTCCCAAGTGCTGGGATTAAAGGCGAGTGCCACCACTAACAGGCAAGCTAAGCCTTCTGAACTGAGATAGAAGAGGGCAGTGTGAGGGACAGGTCCCAAGTTGGATTTGAGATCCTGCTACCTACCCCCTTACTAGGTGGGGGTGCTGAGGAGACAAGCAGAGACAGATGACAGAAAGTCCACCAAGGATCTTTCTGTTCATTCAGCCTTAATTTATTCACTGTGGCTTATTTAGAGTGTTTTCTTCAGTTCAGCAAGTAACCAAGGCATTTACAGTATTTCTGGAGGTAAAAAAATTAACTTGTTTTCAGATCAATACTAAGTGGCATGCCCCACTGTCTTAGACTATTAACAGCCAATGCTCCTCTGTCAGCAACACAGTCAGTCCTACACATACACACACACACACACACACACATACACACACACACACACACATACACACACACACACACACACACAGAGAGAGAGAGAGAGAGAGAGAGAGAGAGAGAGAGAGAGAGAGAGAGAGAGCATACACATGAGTCTCTAAAGAGGAGACTCTGTGAGAAAAAGAAACAGAGACGCTGATGTACACTAGAATAGTAAGAACAAGCTGCCTCTTCCATAGTACTGTTCGGCCCTCTTGTTCCCCTAAACACGAAGCTTCAACCACGTTGAAATGCTCCCTACTCCCCTGAACATCTGCCTTGTGGTTCATCCTTGCCAGACAAGCTCTAACAAAATTTCAGCAGGTACCACTGCCCAGTGAAGATGTGTGGCCCCTTTTGGAGGATCGATATGGTCTTTAGTGATATATCCCCCTCCCCCAGATTAATTATGGCTTCTGACAATGAGGGCTCAGCTGGTACAGAAATCTGCACTGTGAACTCACTGGCACAGAGGTCCCAGTCAGGCAGACCTGTGGAGGCTTTTCTCTTGGACTTGGGCTGGGAGATGGAGACTTTTTAATTAGAAGTTGTTATTAATGGGAAATGTGGCAAATTAAAATGAAGCTTCCTCCCTCTCTCGCCTGCCTTCCCCACTATATTTATCTCTGATCTCAATTAGAAAGTTCAGGGACTCACTGCTGAATAGAATTTGTGGAGATGAAAGCTGAGATACCAGGAGGAGGGTGAGAATGGGGAGGGAGGGCAGTGGGGGAGGGAATGTGGAGACTGTGTAGCCAAGGCTCAGCTGGACCTCCTAGGATGCATCCACAGCTTCGAAGTGTGGCCTGAGACTACCCCAGCAAAGGCCTTACCAGCCTTTTATGCCTCTGACATTGGTAACAAATATCCTTACTCCTTTGGTCACTGACATATACCTGAGACCTCAGAGGAGGCTGTATTCTGAAGAGACTATCTTTAAGGAACGTTAACAAGACCTTCAGCATGGTTTGGTTTGTAAATTATCAAATGGAAACCAACCCGACTTTTCCTAATGGTAAAGACAAAACATACTTGTTATTCTTAAATCCCACACATTACAATTAAGGTTAAAGCAAAAAAAATCACATAAAGAGTCAATGCTAATAGTTTTGGTGACATCCTGCTCTCTGTCCATCTTTATCTCTCTCTCTTTCATAATTTTCTATCTCTAAGATAATGACATATATAATGTCCCAAGGCATACTTTCACTTCCATAAAATATATGGAGATATCTTCATCAATCGACATAAATCTATGCCATAATGTTTAATGGCTGTATGGCATTCTTTTATATGGATGTATCATAATTTATTTAACCAAACCCATCTCAGTGGTCATTTAGGTCGTTTCTAGGGTCCTTTTGTATGAACACTGCTGAGCCTTCCCATTCAGAGATCTGAACTGAGACCCTGACTGCCAGGTTATTCATCATTAGCAACTGGGCCCTGAGACTTCCTGGGTCCAACAGCTCCGCCTATAGGCTGGAAGACCACAGAGCAACAGCATTTGCTCAGCAGCCTTTTTGTCTACTCAAGAAATCTTAAATGTAGGCTCTCTAGTCCATAGTGCTCTGCCAAGTGCCTAGGGCTGTAGAAAGCTGTGTGCTCAGAGTATTTATCAAGTTTCCCCACCACCCACATGGCTGACATGCTCAGAGGCCTTTAGAGGGACCAATCCCCAAACTTAACACACTCAGTGTGGTTCACTATCATTACTCTTCCAACCGCAAGATGACTATTTGGAAAAGACAATCATGACAGCTCTATTTCACCAGAGAGGGGAGGGGGAGGGTAATTAGACATAATATATTGAGCTACTCAGCACACAGTGAGTGGTAGCGTTACTAATAATCATTGCTAGCAAACCAGCAACGACAGCACACTGAGCATGTGGTAGATGTAAATAATTAATAACAAATTGCTCTCTAACATGCTTCTGCAGGTCTTCTATGTGGTACATTCAAAGCAGGGATAGATCCATGTATAGACAGCTATCCTAGGAAGCCAGTCCTTGGGGAGTCACCAGGTGGCTGAGGAGGTGTGGGAAGTCTTCCTAGAGCAAGTGGCACTGGAGGAAGGTGCAGGATAGTGGAGGACTGTGGAGCTGGAGGGTAGAAATCAACCTAAGTCACTTAGGAGACTTCACTCTTGTCCCCACTCTGAAGTCAAGCATGAAACCCTGTCCTCACTGCACAGGTCCTGTCTGCCCTGCTCCTGGGTCACATCTGGAGGTCACCTTCTCTCCTACCAGCAGTTAGAGGGAGGGAGCTGGGCTGCTTCTACTCTGGAAAGATGATTGAGCACAAAGTTCAGAGCTCACAGATTCAGCCAGACTGGTTGGCTAACAAGCTCCCAGGATCCTCTACTTCCCCAGCACTGATAGTGCAGGTGCATACTGCTGCATGTCTTTTTCACATGGGTCCTGAGGATAAAAATTGGGTCTCCATCCCTGTACAGCATGACTTCATCAACCGAGCCATCTTCCAGTCCCAGGCTATTCATGCTTATATGCATGTTGTACAATGTCTGCCATCTCCAACCCCAAGCTGAGGTCAATCCCAGCACAAGATCTGAGCCAGCATGGTGCTTAGGACAGAGCAATGGACAGAGAGGGGAATTCCCTTCTCTCCATTTCAGGGAAGGCGTGACATGAAAGTGGAAGTGAAGTTGTCTCTACTCTTGGGAGTGGGTGAACTTCACTCCCTTCCCACAAAAATGGTTGTGTGTAGAGCCCCAGCCTGCAATTGCCCCTTCCAGTTGTCCCACTCACAATCCACATTCTCCAGCCTGCTGGGGCACTGGGACCAACAGGAGCTTCATTGCCTGGCCTCCAGGGACCTGCTGCCTGCCTCTGCCCCTACCTCTGGGAACCCCTACACCCAACCATCCTATCGCACTGCCCCTCCCTAGAGGCCCAGGCCTGGACTGCCCCCTGCTGGAGGTCTTGGTCCCCAGGGAACCAAGGTTCTTACTTTCCTGTCCAAGCAGTGCAGACTCTGAAACCACTATCTGCTAATTGCTTGCTACTACCTCGTCCTCTCCATAGGAATATCATTGCCAGCAATTAGCCTGAAGATCCTCCCCACTCTAGTTAAGATCCCAGGCTGCAGTTAAATGCTCCCAGATCCCATTTAAATGATTTCAAACTCAATTCATTCTGGCTCATTAGATAATCCTGTAGATGGTTTTCTTTGCCGTCATCACCTTAGAAACCTCTTTTTAATTTCTTTAGAAAAATGTTTAAAAAAATTAAAATGAAAGGGTTAGACGTGAAGAGGGCAGCCTGGTCCAGGAGCAGGAAGCAGAAAAATGTCTGCCCTGGCCTCATCATGTCTTGGTTTGTGTTCCTTCCCCCCATTCTGGCTCCCACCTGGACCTTACTCTCAGCTCTTTCCCTCCATCCTTTTCTCTTGGAAATGACTTCACATGACAGCTATGGATTTAGGTTTTTTTTTTTTTTTTTGCCAATTACTTATGCCCAGTGAAAAAATAGGTTTTTAATGTCTGTCCTTGCTCCATTGCAGCCTAGCTATCTCCCAGTGAGGCAAGGCAACAGTGTCTGCTCCATGGATGACTCCAGACCTTTGGTGGTCAGCATACAGGCCAAGCTGGGGGACATGGTACATGTAGATGAGGAAAGCAAGAAGGACCAGGACGGAAAGCATCCTCAGGGCCAGTACTTGGCAACCAAGGGGACCCCAGCCTGTGAGCACTGAACCTCCCTCATTGCCCAGTTCAACAGTCACTCAGCCTCTATTAGGTTGAAAATGCATGGACCACTGTCCTGTGCCCGAAGTCCTGTGCTAGAAATTTTAAAAGCGTTTTACATATATTTATGCAAAACCTTAAGTATGACCTGGTAAGATACCATCTCATTTCACAATAAGGAAAAATTAAGGCTCCAGAGAAGCTTAAAATAGCACCCAACGTCACCAATCTAGCCCATGCTTCAGCTGGGAGGGCACGGTTCTAGAATTTCTAAATTATTCTAATACACTCCCTGGACTTGGTGCCTGTATTAGTCAGGGTTCTGTAGATTAACAGGATTTATAGAATAAAATATAGATGAATAGGATAGGATGGATAGATAGATAGATAAATAGATAAATGATAGATAGACATTCTATATACAAAATGTATGCATATATATGAATATATATTTGTTAGAATTACTTATAGGCTGCAGTCCATAGTCTAACAGTGGTTGCCTATGAATGGAATGTCCAAGAGTTATTCAGTCCATGACAAGATTGGATGTCTCAGCTGATCTTCGGTACACACTGAAATCCCGAATAGGTCATTCTAATGTCAGGGAAGAAATGGACATGCTAGCAAGGGTAAGAACAAGTAGGCAAAAGCTTCCTCCCTCCTCATCCTTATATAGGCTCCCAGCAGGTGTGGTCCACATGAAAGGGGTGGCTTCCCTTATCAAGATCTGCGATTAAAGGTGTGGCTATTCTCATCTCAAAAGATCTGCATTAAAGGTGAGTCTTCCTGCCCTAGAGATCCAGATTAGAAGTGAACTTTCCTACTTCAAATTAAGTAAAAACCTCTCACGTGTGTGCCTGCCATTTTCAGATTTTAGTTAATTACCAATGCAGTCAAGTCGACAGCCATGAGAGCCACCACTGTCCCTTGATCCTGAAACAGCCCCTTGGCCCCTCTGGGGAGGCTCAGCAAGGTCCTGACTGAGCTTTTACTCAAAAGATGTCAGTCTTCTCTTGAAAGCAGCACACGAGCTGCTGAGGGCTGTAGTCCAGGGCAGCACAGAGTGCCAGAGGACACTGAGGAGCAGAGTGATCCATTTGCTCCCCAGGAAAGGAGAGGCAGTTTGGGCTACAGAAAGAGGCTGCACCACCCTGACCCTGAAGACTGAGACAAGAAAATTGAGGTCAGAGGGGAGTGGCAGAAGCGGAGCAGGCCGAGTGTAAATGAAGGTCAGAGAACTGAAGGACCTGGTGGGCTAAGCTCTGACGTCTAAAGCAAGACACAAGCTTTATATTCATCTGAGGATTTGTTGCACAAATATCACTTTAGAGGAGACACCAGGGGCGGGTTTGCCTCCCAGCTGACTTTGGGCAATATCTGCAGACTTTTATTGTCACAGTGAAGGAAAAAGGCACTATGGGCATCTAGTGTACAGAAACCAGGGATCCTGTTAGGCATAGTAAGGAATTTCCCATCCCCAAACCTCAACAAGGCTGGTGGGGAGATGCCATAGTGCAAAGAGGCAATGGTTGCCATCACCTCTGGGGCTCTAGATGAAGACATTGGGAAAGGGTTGGCTGAGAAGGGGATGCTTAGAGGCTCACAGGAATGGTCTGGGAGTACTGGTTGGATAGAGAAAAAGAGATGCCCAAGAAAGGCCAGAGAATGAGAGCTGGTCCTGGGAGGCAATCAGGCAGAGAGTGCTGGGCCTATACAGTTTGGCAGTGTGGAGGGTTCATAGGAAGAGAGAAGATGAAAGTGTTGGAAAATGTCTTCCACGGTACAGTTCATTACCCTAACAGCAGTTTAGAATGATTCCATAAGGCAATGGGGGAGCCACTGAAGGGCTTGGAGCACCAAGAAATGGGATCACAGATGCTTTAATTAATCAGGACTTAATTAATTAATCAAGCAGTGGTTCATAGACTGGGGGAAGGGAGCCCCACTAGGAGGCCATTTCAGTGCTCCCAGCAGGAGCCTTAGCCACCCCCCAACTGGAGAGAAACAGCCCACCTGCTGGAGCAGTGTCCCCTGAGCCAGCCCTGCTCAGAGCTCAGCACAGGATGCAAGCCAGAGCCACTGCTCCATAGGAGAGAGATGCGCAAACCGAGTGCGCTCCATAGGAGACACACAAACCAAGTGCTTGTCGATTCATTTAAATTTTAAATGCAATTTGATATTTTAATTTGTTAAAACAAGCACGCAATGCTTTTGTAATCAAAAAAAATATAAGAATGTCTTTAAAAATGGAAGCTAAAATTTATGCACAAAGATCTCACGACAGCAATATGTGGAATAACAACTTGTTTGCCATTAGGGGATCACCAACTACAGGCTCTGCAACGGGTGCTTTACATGGAAACAGTAGGTGTTTGCCCTTGAAGAGCTGAAATATAATAACTGTATTAGTCTTTTTCTATTACTACAATGGAATACCTGAGACAGAAAACTTTATAAAGAAAAAAAAATGTGTTGTATGTGGTGGTATGGGCCTTAAGCCCAGTTAGGATCAGAGGCTGGCAGATTTTAACAATTCAAGGCTAGTCTATGGAGTGAGAGCCAAGGCTATATGGTGAGCCTCTAGTGACCTAATGACCTCTAAGTACTAAGCCCCATCTCTAAAAGACCCCATCACCTCCTAATATCACCACACTGAAAACCGAGTTTCCAGAGTATGACCTGTGGGGTGGTGAGTGGTGACAGTCATGCCAGCCATAGCTAAATACTAACTATCTAATAAACGAGATGTGCAGACAAGGGCTGGGGATACAGCTCACTTGGGAGAGTGTTCCTCTAGCATGTAGGAAGCCCTGGGTCCAAAGCACCGCATAAACTAGACTTGATGGAACATACCTGTATTAGCAGTGCTGGGGAGGTGGAGAAAGGAGGATCTGATGTTCAAAATGTCATTAGCTACAGAATGACTTTGAGGTCAGCTTTGGATGCATTAGATCCTTTTTGAAAGAGAGAGTGGATGGGGGAGGAGGAGGAAAGGAGAGTACCCAATGAGTGAACTAGTTGCAATTACGACGGAATCACGTATCAGGACTACGTACAGATGTGAGCGACCAAATGCTTACCTGGGTGCCCCGATGCTCTGGGTGGACCTCTAAAGGGATTTGAACTTTGGACTGCAAGGTGCAGCTGGAGCTGCTTTTCTGTCCCTGCCCACATTAGGTCCTGGAAGTTGGGTCTCTGGGAGGGAAGAAATGACTGAGCTGGAGGTCAGGAAGTGGGACACTGATCTATTGCCAGGAGCGGTAGGGCAAAGGAAAGCTTTTGTGAAGCCAGTAAGTCTTTACTGAGAGAATATTGTACAACTCAGGCTCTCTCAAACAAAAGCCTGGAAGTCGCGGTGGCAAACAAAAACAAGCATTGCTTTCTTTCACTGCGAGTCTGAAGGTCAGCCTGAGTTGGCTCTGTCTCACACATCCCTCATGGGACAAGTGAGCCAGCCAGGAGGATTTTCTCAAGGCAGTGACATAATCTCCAAAGGGCATGAAGCATGGCCAGCGGCAGCTCGCATCACCAGGCCAGAGCAGCCACGAGGCTTTGTGCAGAGTCAAGTGGCAGGGCAGGCTCCTCTTGCCCTTCTGTGGAAGGGGATTGACAAAGCTGCCTGGCAAAGCGCATGCGCAGATTCGGTGTCACTGATAAAAGCGGTGGGTGGCTGACTTGCATGCACCTTCAGCCTGTCAGGTGCTGCTGGCAAGTTCCTCCTCTGTAGCCCATGTGCTGGAAATGGGCCTTGTAGGACACAAAGAGTGGCTCTTTGTGATGAAAGCATGCTTTCTCCTCAACCCTGAGGTTCTGAGATTCTGAGAAATGTGCTTGCTGAAACTGTAACTGCCATGTTCTTGATCTGTCTGGAAGCAGATTTCACTGGGAATCTTTGCTTTTACTGGACTTAATCTTAATGACAATACCATCTACCACTGATATTTCTTCCCTGGACTTTTGCTTTTGTTTTTGTTTTTAGCCTTCCAGTCCTCTTTTCACTAGGGGTAACTAGCAGAGAGGAGTCATGTTGCCCAGGCTGGCCTTCCTTCTGCCACCTTCCAAGAGATGGAATTATAGGATTTCCCACTACCGCTATCTTCTTCTCCCCCTCAAGCATCCCTCTTCCCATTTCCTTTGGAGATTTCCTTTCTTTATGCTCTCCTAAAATAGAGTGTCCTTCAGAACTGTGTTTTCAACTGCATTTTCCCCTCCATATCCTGAGGGGTGACCTTGAGAATACTTATAAACTCCAAGAAAATTATTTAACTTAAAAGTTTAAATTATCTAAACTTGCCTGGACAGTGGCAGTGCACACCTTTAATCCCAGCACTTGGAAGGCAGAGGCAGGTGGATTTCTGAGTTCGAGGCCAGCCTGGTCTACCGAGTGAGTTCCAGGACAGCCAGGGATACACAGAGAAACCCTGTCTCGGAAAGAAAAAATAAGTTTAAATTATTTAAACTCAATAAACGTCTCTCTTCTAGCTCCCCTCCACAGACTCCTGTCCCCTTCCCCACTCCTAAATGTGTCTGTGTTCAAACTCCTCACATCTTTCTGAGAAGTCTTACAAGCATCTGAAAACAAATCTACAAAGGTACTCTAACAGAGAACACATGTCTCCTGTCTTTATAGATAGCCAACTTCAGTGGTCATCACAGGGCCCTGACCTCTGGACAGGCTCCATTGACTCATGTCTTCTTTCTGACTCACCTCCTGACAACTTAAATTAATGCCTCCCTTCCACCCTACCTACTCAGCATCACTGCAGGGCCCTGCCCTCCCTCTCAGAATTCTGACCTAACTATTTTCCATAGGTCGATTCCCCTAAGCCATCCTACAAGGCTATTGGGGTTCCTTCCAAAATCCTAGTGAATTTTTATAAGTCTCTTGTCCACCCACTGCTTTTAGGGAAGCTAACTGGGAGAGAGTCTCCACCAAAAAGCAGGCCCATCTCCACTTTCAATCCCTAACACTCTGTCTCTTTATCTCTCTGGACCTTCCCCTAAACTGCCCATGCTTCCCAACCATGCTTACCAATTTACTTCCTCGCCCAATTCTACTTCTCCCAGAACAGTGAGCTTGATCATTACCTCTTCCATCTTGTGGAAACTCAGGCTAGCCTGGTGCCTCATCTTTGGACTCCAGTGGTATCAAACCACTGTAAAAGCTTCTACAAGAATACACTATCCATTGAGTTATAAACATTACATGAGCTAGAAGCATGTGCTTGCCTCCTGAAGGCCTTATGTTCTATAAATGTTTGATGACTGAATAATGGATGGGGATGGGTGAAGTGGTAGCTGCATTTGTTACATGTCTTGTGATGTTGGACAAGTCTGGTAACTCCTGGGGATATCAGTTTCCTCATCTGCAAAATGGAAATCATTGCAAAAATACTGAGGTAAGTCTTGGGTCATCCACACAACTAAAATCGAAATCACCAAAACATAATTATTGAAACTATATAGTTGCAAGGAGAATGTGAAAAGGGGGTGTAGAATAATTTAGACAGCGTGACTTCAACTATCTACAAGGGACAGCTGTGAATAAACCCTCCCTCGCACATGCCTAGAGTGACAGGGCCAATATTTATCCTTGAGTGGTGGGACCGTGGTGACTTCATTTTATACCCCTGTACTTGCTACATTTTTGTTAGTGAGCATGCAGTACTTTATGATGAAAAGCTAAAGTTTATTACCAAAAAAGAAGAAAGAGGTTTCTAAGAAAAGAAGCCTGCATCCTCCTCACTTGGCAGTGTGTTGGATGCCGCCCAGCATTCCCAGGGAGGGAGCTTTTGCCTCCCTCCAGCACTTTTTGTTCTTCTACAAAGGCAGGTCCACTCCGCTCCATTCCTCCCCCCCCACTGAGCTCACAGCATCTCTGGGCAGCCAGGTCTGCAGAGAGAATGAACACAAGCCTGGAGCATCTTTGTCTCTCGTCTTGTGATGAGAAGAGGAGAGCCACATACCCACGGTGACTTCAGCCCCTAATTGTTTGAACCCTTGCTGTGTGGTAGCAGACTCACAGATCCAGCCTTTGAGGAGTTCCCAGTTCCAAGGCTCAATCCGCCCAAGGTCTCGATCTCAGATCTCACTAAGAGTCGAAGACTTGCAGCATCAGAGCAACTTCAGACCTATAGCGGTGGGGCTTCCAGGAACTTAAACTCTCAGCCATTGCTGGTGGGAGCTGAAAGTGATACAGTCTTTCTGTTATGTGACCTTGAAGCCTCTTCTAAGACTTTAATTAGGAAGGTGTATGCTAGTTAATTCTGTGTCAACTTACTCAAGTCAAGGGATGTCCAAACAGCTGGTAAAATAAGGTTTCTGAATATGGCTGTTTCCAGAAGAGTTATGTGTTGGAACCTGGAGGAAGAAAGCAGGGCCACATTTTAGCTATATGAACAGGCCTCAGCCAACCTACTGACAGTCTGAAGGAACAAAAGTCAATGGAAGTTTGAATGTTCTGCCTCTCCTTGAAGTGGAACAGCCACCTGCTTTGACCCTTGTAAGCTATAGCGCCTGACTCCTATGTCCTAGCCCTTCAGCGTCCAGAACATACAACAGAAGCTCCCACCTTCACTGTCCCCCAGCTCTGAGACTTTGAAACCCAGACCTACCTATACCAAAAGCCTGGTACTTCAACTTGCAAGTGGCATACCATGGGCTTTTCAGCCTATATTACCTCATGTGCCGGTTCCTGTAATAAATCTCTTCTATATTTATCTATATCTACTAGGTTCTGTTTCTCTGGAGAATCTTAATACATGTGGCAAATCAACATTCAAAAAAAATATACATCAGTTATTGGCTCAGACCTATAATCCTAGCTACTACAGAGGTTGAAGCAGGAGGACCACAAGATAAAAGGCCAGCCAGGAAAACTCTGTCTCAAAATAAAAATCAAACAGGGTGTGGCAATGTGAATAGAAATGGCTCGTTGATTTGATTGCTTGGTCATGCCAAGGAGTGGCACTATTAGGAGGTGTGGCTTTGTTGGGATAGATGTGTGATTGGGGGGTTTAAATGATCAAGCCAGGCCCAGTGTTTGGCCTTTCTTGCTGCCTGAAGATCCAGAAGTAGAACTCTCAGCTCCTTCTCCAGCACCATGTCTGTTGCCTGCCACCATGCTTCCACCATTAAGATAATGGACTAAATCTCTGAAAATATAAACAAGCCCCAATTAAATATTTTCCTTCATAAGAGTTGCCGTGGTCATGGTGTCTCTTCATAGCAATAGAACACTGGCTAAGAGAGAGGGAATACTGGGAAAATACTTGCCACCAAAGCATGAGAATCATGGATCCCAGCACCCACATAATTGTTGGGCAGGAATGATGGCTCACTTGGAATCCTAGCACTTGAGAAGCTTAGACAGGCGTGCCCACCACGCATAAGCTGGCTAGTCAGAGTAACAGAACTGGCAAACTCTAGATGCAACTGAGAGACCCTGTCTCAAAATATAAAGTGGAGAGTGACTGAGGAGAAAGGCACCTGGTATTAATGTCTGGCCTGTACATGCATGTGCACAAATGTGCTCATGTGCTACACATACGTATGCACCCACCTGCATGTAAAACCAAACAAACAGATAAATAAAGAAATAAAGCTACTATGGATATAGTTTAGTGGTGGAGTACTTGCCAGGCATGTATGAGGCCCTAGGTTGAATCCCATGTAACACACACACACTTTTTCAAACACTATGCATAATATTTTAATGATGATAATGCAAATTCCAAAATATTGATTAAATTTTAATGGTATTATTAAATAAATTAACAAATTACCATGCAACTGTCAAAATACCAAGGTAGTGGAGTAGTTAATTACACAGAAAATACTAACAGACTATTGTTACATTAAAAAGCAAGTTACAAAATAGTCACACGTATAAATGTATTCTAAACATGTCCATAGAATAGGAAGCTTGAGGCAGGACAAACACAAAACTGTTAGCAGTTATTTCTGAGTAGTCAAATTTCAAATGACTTTTTTCTTCTTTGGGCTCATTTCTATTTTCTACACTTTCTTGCAATTAGTTCAGATTGCTTTCATAACAAGAAAAAAACTTTATTTTAAAGAAAACCCATTTTAAGAGTTGCATTTGACAAACTTCCAGTTCTCTTGAATCACTTTCTTTCCAAGTTACATGCTGTAGATGGGATGTCTTTTCTTTCTTTCTGAAGTTCAACTTCTTCAAGTCTGATGAAATATGCTTCATGATGGTGAGCTTTGCCCCTCAGTAAGAGAGCTTCTCACAGACTCTACAGACCATTTTCTCCTTATTAGGACAAGAAGAGGAGTGCTAGGGCCGTGTTTATTTACATATCTCTCTATATCTATCTATCTATCTATCTATCTCATAGACACACACACACAGAGAGGGGGGGGAGGGGGAGGGAGAGAGGAGATGTATTTAGTTGCAGCGTAAGGCATGACCACCAAGTGCCAGACACTCAGCTTCTAATTGAATGAAATCTATAGGTGTTTATGTTTCCTTACTCAACATTGCTATAATTCTTATGCAGATTATTTACTACATAAGAAACTATCCCAGGTGGAAAATGGAGACACAAATTCTTGGTGCTCCTCCTATGAGACTCTATCCTTCGAGGCAGGAGGGATTCTTTAAATTCACAATGTGGTGACCATCTTCTTGCCAACCTGGGCAATTGCAGCTTTGAGTCTTCCTAGAGAAGACATTTTCTAATTTGTTTTATGAGAGAACAGAGGCCCTGTAGCCATCACAGCTTGCATTAAGAAATCAACATTGATTGCCCCATCTGCCCACCCTGGTGGCTTCTATAAAGATAGCAAATATAGTCCCTTCTCCTAATATGGTGAGTAATCCACACTGTCAACTTGCCTGGACTTAGGATCACCTAGAAAACACACCTCTGAGTGTCTGTGAGGCTGTTCACAGAGAATACAGTGGGGAGATAAGCCTATATGTGAGTGTTATCATCCATGGGTGAGAATCCAGAGGTGAGAAGGGAGAAGCCAGCTGTTGTGCAGCTTTCTTCTTAGCTTTGGAAAGTTCCCTCCAGAAGGGAAGAAAGGAGCTCATAGAATTCAGGAAGTTCATGAAACTTACAAGGCTCAGAAAACCCAGGACCTATTGCTCAGGAGAGGAGGCTCTGGCTGGCTGGAAGGAACTCCAGGCATGCAGCCTGCATCAATCATCACCTATGCTGGGCTGGCTTTTTGGACATGCTGATGTTGATCTGCCAATAATCTTCTAAGTACACCAACAAAATCATTGGCTCACAAAGTTGGACTTGAGCTAAATTGTTTCTTTTCAGGTATTTGGTCATAACAATAAGGAAACTAATGAATATACCCTATAATCCTCAAGTCTTTCCTATAATCTCACTTGCTACAACCCTACCCCTACCTTCTCTTGAAACAAATAGCAAATTTTCCTATCACCAGCCCCCAGCTTGTCAGTGGTATATACCTTGGTGTCTTATCAACCATGGCTACACACATCCAGCTACCTCAACCACACCTTAAACCAATTACATCGAATCTCAAGGGTGGGCTGCAGTCAAGGCTAAGAATAATTGACTAGAAATAACTCAAAGTTAAAAAATTTCTAAACGTTTGCGTTTAATACTCCATCCCTTGAGAGCTGGTTAAGAGGACTGACTGTTCATTCAGAGGACCCAGCACCTCCATGACAGCTCACAATCCTCTATAACTCTAGTCCCAGGGAATCTGACAACTTTTTCTGGTCTCCAAGTGCACAGAATGCACATGGTACACAGACTTGCATGCAGACAAAACAGCCATACACATAAGAAATAAAGACATACATTCCTTCCGGTCTGGGCTGGGGTCCAGAGTAGACTTTGGGCGCATGCTCCACAGCCAGTTCCACAACACCCAGAGGAAGCTCCACTCTCAGGCTCTCTGACACACCCAGGATCAGAGGTGAGCAGGAACCAACATCTGTCCCAACACTGGGAGTAA
>NW_022196904.1:68636732-68653038 GCF_008632895.1 Mastomys coucha
TATTTAATTAAAATATGTTTTTAAATGTTAACAAATTGAAAAAAAAAGACATACATTAAAGGTTAAAAACATTTTTTTTTAAAAAAAGACTCCATCCCTTGGCTTATCAGTATGAATAAATTTTGTTGTTTAGTTTGTCTTCTTTTTTCTTTTTTATTGAAGTGGATAGTTCAAGACAGGGTTTCTCTGTGTAGCCTTGCCTGTCTAGGAATACACTCTGTAGATAAGGCTGGCCTAGAACTCAGAGATCTGAGTTTAATCCCTATTGGGATTAAAGGGGAGCACCATTACTACCTGGCTCAACATGAATTCTTGAACTTTGACCCTTTGCCAGTCTAGTTCTTCAAGTGTGTAGCATGAGAGTGATAAGTCCCAATCACACTCAGCCTGTAAACTCTTAAACCTTCTGATGCATTCTGCCGCTGAACCCAAAGTGAGAGCAAGGAAGAGAACCAGTCCTTCGGAGCAAGGAGAAGTAGAGAAGGAGAGGAAGCAAGTGTGATGAGCTAAGAGGTTGGCTCCCCACCCAGATTCTTGGTATTTGATGATAAACAAAAAGAAGACTCCCATCCCCAGAGAGCTTATGGTTTATAATAAACAAACACTAAGTTAATATATAATATTATACAGATGGCATTAAGTCCTACTAGGCAAAATTAAAGCAGGGTAGTGGAGAGGAAAGAGGAGGCATTGTTTAGGTGGGGGGTTGCCTGGCTTCAGCTTTATCTTTCTTCACTGAGAAAGCCTGGTTGAACTTAGTCACTATCGGGTGCCGCAGCAAGTCCTGATGAAGGCAGCTTTGTAAATGGGTGATTTGGCAAAGATGCTGCCACTGATGACTCTGATAACAGCACAAGAGCCTCTTAGGAAAGACCTGGACCACATCCTCAGAAACCCATATCTAAGATACTTTGTGCCAAAGACCTAGTCAAGGACAGAAAGTTATCAATAATTTCTAAAAATAGTCACCGTGAAATTGAACACATCCAAAGGTCATCCTCTGGACTCTACTATCATCAGTTCACTAGT
The DNA here is from genome assembly GCF_008632895.1 of Mastomys coucha. NCBI lineage: Eukaryota > Metazoa > Chordata > Mammalia > Rodentia > Muridae > Mastomys > Mastomys coucha. The sequence continues at coordinate 68,637,762 of NW_022196904.1, forward strand.
AAGCTAGAAAGCAAACTCTTTCAACTAATGTGTTTAAAGATACTGAGCATCAAATCAAACAAGTCACTCTGTGGCCAGCCTGCAGGAATGACACCATGAGACCTCACAGGACCACTTCCCTGAACATAGAGGATGCTCTGAAAGCCTTAGGAAGAACGACAATAATACAGACAGTTACCTGAACACCCCCCCCAACCCCCCAGAATAGCTAGAGACTAAGAACTTCAAACTGACCCACAGCTCAAGGTCATCCATATCCAATGTGAGCCTGCAAATGCTCAGCCATATTCCCCAAAGAGGTTCTCTGCGTTTGGGTCCTTTGGTTCTACATTCTAAACAGTAGGGAGTTTTTCCTTACACCTCAAAACTCACTAGCCCCAGCTATCTCCCCACCCCCACCCCCACCTCCACTCTACCCCCAAACATACCCCGGAATACTGATACCATGACTAGTGTTTAAGGAAGACCCAACTACAGAAGTCTTCCCAAACTGATCTCCCAGAAAAGACACTGGAACTTTGTTCTCACTTGGATGCATAAGATGGGCGTCAAGTAAAGAAAAATATGAAATTGGAGCCTCTATCATGTCCTGCCGAGCTACCACACCCACACTGTGAATAATCTCTTACTCATGTTAAGACAAACAGAAGCCGAGATGAGCCTACTCAAAAACCAAAACGGGTGTTTCAAGCTTCCCTGAAACTGCTGGAATCTTCTCATGTTTCTCTTGCACAAAACTCGATAATTACAGAGACAGAGCACTACCTGCCGGGAAGAGGCGTTCAGCATCCATGAACTAGACAGTGTGAGGGCCTTTCCAGAAGTCTAGCAGATGCTGTCCTCTGGAGCTGCACTGCTTAAAGTGCTGTGCTCTGGAACTGGAATGAGCTGTGCACAGCATTCTGTCAGGAGAGCTCCGGGGATGGTTCCAGTCCCTTTTGGGACCAAGTCTTGGCTCCAAGAAACATCTGTGGTCTACCAGATAGATATGGAGCTCAGCATGTCTATAAAAATACTGTAAACTTAGGTATGCTGTAAGGTGGGGTAGGGGTATTGTCAAGCAAGGTTCAGAAACACTAAGCTAAAAACAGTTGAGTGGTAATACACATGGGCTAATGCACTCAGGTGAAGATGTGCATTCTGAAGTAACAAAGCAAGGTACACAGGGTTATTTTATCACAGATGGGACACCTATTAATATTTACCAGAGCACAGGGTGACAAAACATGTACTATAACAACAATCAGGTGAGGCTTTGGTGTTTTTTTTTCTTTTTTAGTCACCAGACCATGGAAATGCAACACAAAAGAGTGAATATGCATTTTGAATCTCTATTATGATAAGAAATTAATAGATAATAGTCTGGATTTACATGTATGTTATAGATAGCAAACTACAGATTTAAAAATAAAAAAAAAAGACTTCTCTACTTAGGAATTTCCAAGTTATAAACTTTTATAGATACAAACAAAACAACAAAAATACAAAACAAATCAAAGCTACAATATAAAAAAAAAAAAAAGGCCGGGCGGTGGTGGCGCACGCCTTTAATCCCAGCACCTGGGAGGCAGAGGCAGGTGGATTTCTGAGTTCGAGGCCAGCCTGGTCTACAGAGCGAGTTCCAGGACAGCCAAGGCTACACAGAGAAACCCTGTCTCGAAAAACCAAAAAAAAAAAAAAAAAAAAAAAAAAAAAAAAAAAAAAAAAAAAAGAATTACATCGATTTAGCCTCCCACCAGCAGACAGAGACAATTGAAGAGCTGGGGGTGGGGGGAATGGATCCTGCCTGTCTGAACCAGAGAGTCCTTGTTAAGTTACTAAAGGGCAGTCTCACTGGGTTCTACCTTCTTTCACATCACTTTGCAAATATTATTAATCTCATTGTATCCACAGAGTAGGAAGCAATGGCATAGAAGGGTGCGATTGTGTTGGCATTCAAAGTAAAAATAATGAAAGCTTAAACATGCTGAGGAGATGTGTCGGCTGTGCTGTGTGTATGCACGCTGTGATTCATTCCTAAAGGAGGCGTGCTGTAAAAGGTCAAAGTGCTCAGCAGCAGGTGGCTGTTCACACACTGTGCATGACAACCCTCAAGAACTGAGGAAGAAGGGCACGCACAGAAACAGCAGAGCAAGGGGCAGCAAGATCAGTCTCCACACAGGCTGCCTGTGAGCCACCTATTCCTCAGGAGAAAACACGGGAACTTTGCTCAAGTACCTAGCAAGCCGAGTGTGGTGAAAGCGCGGTTGCCTGAGCATTAATTCGTCTGGCACCTATTTTACGGAGGTTTGACTATGAGCCAAGTGCCGTGCTGGCTCCTGAGAACATTAACTATACTGAAATAGACAGAGGTAGGCCCTGCCCACCCATGAGGAACTATCCATCTGTGGAGGGATAGGGATGCGGAGCCACAAAAAAGCAAAACAAAATGGAGAAGTCTAAGACCTTGGTAAGGTGCTTTGAAGTATGACAGAAGTAAAGAAGCAGAGGTAGGGTGGGCAAAGGGGCAGAGATGGCAGTTGGTCTGTATCTCAGGCAGGGGTTATAGACCCTGTCTCTTCTTGGTACACATGTTGGAGAGGGAGTTGGGTGTGTGGCTCTCCTGGTGACCGAGACACACCACTGGATTGATGTGGGGAAAGAAGGGACTTACCCTAAGCTGAGTTTCTCAACTCTGGAGAAAGAGGATGTATAAATGTGCATTAAGAAAAGGAAGTGGCCCTATGGGTCTTAAGGTTTCAAATGATTCAGACTAGCTGAGAGAAAATACTCCTGGATCCTCTGGGACGAAGTGTCAGGCAAAGAATTTGACCTGTTCTTTTTCTTTTCTCAAATCAAAGTTAGCATACAAAGTGACAGGTTTCATCATGGCCTCTTCATGCGTACGTGCCCGTTATATTTACCTTCTCATTCCCTGGGCAACCTCCCTGCCCTCAGCCACTGCCCCTTGCCCCAGTCCGCATCCCCTTCTGTTTTCTTATCACATGCACTTCTTCACCTGGTTTTAAGCAGAACAGCTGTGGGACCCAGCAAGGCTCTGGTGTGAAGAATTTTTAATTTCTCATCTCTAAAGAACTGAGGAAGCGTTTGATTTGATTTAGGTACAAGGGCTGTGCACGCAGGCCCAGTCTCGATTTGGATTTTCTCATGATAGGTACCTAAGAGTCTCCCTGATTGCTTCCACACATTAGATCTCCTGATCTAACTACACATTACCCTATCCTTCCTGGATCTCCTTCATTCTCCAAAGACAGCCTTGTTATCTTTATTTACTAGTCAAACCTGACTTCTGTGTTTATCCATCTCACTGCAGAGGTCTCTAAGATTAGGTTTAGATATGAGCAATAGAGAAGTCCAAAATTAACAATGGCTTAAGATAGAAATGTTATTTCTCTACAAAATTAAAAAAAAAATCTGAGAGATTAGGAGTCCAAGGTAATAGATGAGCCCTCACCACAAAATGTTCTGCAAGCTAAGTATCTTCTCCCAGAGGCTCCACCCACAGAAATCCCTGGGTGCCAATGGGACACATGAGACAATGGGGTTGCCTAAGCTCTACCTATCACATCTGTATTCAGAAACAGCAATGAGGAGAAAGGGTAAGGGATGGGAAATAGTGCTTTCAAGGAAACTTCTGGAAGCTGCACTGATCAACAATGCTGCCGCGTTTATCCTTTTACACACAGATGCTCTCAGCCCTGAGTGGTACAGTGGTTGTTATGCCTTCGCAGATCAGAGCCTGGGTTTGGCGTTCGCTGGAGGCGCCAACGATGGTTATCCTCCCTGAAGCCTATCTCCTCAGGTAGGGCTAATAGCTTCCCAACTGCCCCTGCCTGGGTCTTGGCTGTCTTAAGGCACAATGGCAGTCAAGGAACAGGGACTGTAAGTGTGTGCCCTCTCGCCCAAAATTTTTATTTCAGACTTCAAACCACTCCCATCCCCAGGCGGAGGCTTTGGAAGTAATTAGATCCTGATACAGGAGCCTAAACTGTAGGGTGAGTACCCTGCCCCTTCTCTTTCTGCCTGTCAATGATACAATGTAAAGATGGTGGTCGAAACAATGGGACAAGAACTCTTACCAGACCACAGAATTACAAGCCTCCAGAACAACAATAAGAAACTAATTTCTGCTTCTGAGCCACCCTGGCTGTGGGTACTTATTACAGACACACATATTGGGGATAGTGATGATGTCCTGAGAGAGCCTGCCTGAAGACTTTTCAAGACAGTGGAATCGTCTGTCCGTGATAACATCTTTTATTGCCAAGTCACTGTGGTAGTCTGAATAAAAATGGCCCCAACAGGCCCATAGGGAATGGCACTTTTAGGAGGTGTGACCTTGTTGGAGGAAGTGTGTCTGAGCCTTTCTTCCTGCTGCCGCTGCCAGAGCCTGATGTAGAACTCTTTGCTCCTTCTCTACCACCATATCTGCTTGCATGTCCCATGCTTCCCACCATAATGATAATGGACCAAACCTCTGAGACTGTAAGCCAGCCCCAATTAAATATTTTTCTTTATAGTTGATGTGGTCATAGCATCTCTTCATAGCAATAGAAACCCTAAGTCACTAGTGTGGCTATTCTGTGAGAAAAAAAAAAAAAAGCTACCTTCTGGCTCACTCCGGTTTGAAATCCTTTAAATGCACCATAACTATTAAATGGAGAGAGGCTGGGGATGTAGCTCAGTTGGTATAGGGCTTGGCTAACATGCAAGAAGCCCTGGATTTGGTTACCAGCATTGCATAAAATGGGGTCTGATGTCTCAAACCTGTAATCGCATGACTTGGGAAGTAGAGGTAGGAAGGTAAAGAGTTGAGGGTCATCTGCCTCACTGCCTCACTGTCCAGATTCCTACCAGATTCTGAGAGATTTCTGCCTCACAGTCCAGCTTTACCCCACCCAGCTCCACCATGGAAAATAGGTCTCTATTGATGCCCAAACAATCATCCACTAGGTCAGCTGATATCCTCTGGAAGTTCTCCCCACTCTCCCTAAAATTCCCCATTTTCATTTGAAATCCACCTCTCCTCCAGGAGCACCGCTGACTCCTTGATGTGGGGTCTGGTGTTCTCTCCCTTCACAATGGCTCCTTGCACATTGACCTGTAATTGTCTTCCTCTCATTTCCTCCACCGCACGCACTATTTAAGACAGAGGCCGGTTTTATTTATCTTTGCCCTTCAGTAGAACGTTATTGTTTTCCCCATAAAGACCTGGCATGTGTCCTATTCAGTCTATGCCGATTTTATTGCCCTTGTCAATGGGATTTTCCCCCCTCTATAATAACTTCTGGTTAATTATTGCTGATGTATTAGAAATTTTAGCTTTTATATTTATCAATCTGTGCACAGGATATAAATAGTTATCTGGTTCAAAGACTTTCCCTAAAATAAACACTAACCTCCAACAGGCCTTCTTTTCCCTAAATCATTATCCCAACCCCAAAGCCTTTAACTCTTTTGAATGACACTTGGCTATTTGTGTTGAGGCCTCTAAATACCATGTTTACCCTGTAACTTCTTGATTCCTAATTTGTAGAAATGACTTGCTAACTTCCCACTAGAGAAAATGAAGTGTAAGCCCTCCCTTCTTCCCACTAATGCACTGGGTCACTGTAAAGACTCCATTCCTAAGGACTCACTCACACTCACAGATGCCAGGACAGGATTTCAACACCTTCAGGGAGGGGGACACAATTTAATCCAAAACGACATCCTTTGATGACTCTATCTTATTTCACACTCCGGTTAGATTGCTATTCAGTATTTGCATTATAAGGAACCTAGAGTTACTGAAAGCGAAGCCCTCTAGTGAACCACAGCTCCAACATTCCTAAATATTTCTGTCGTCTAGGGAGGTAATAATTGTCCGTTGCGCTGTTCTCTGACTTTCTATGCTGGTTCCAGCCAAACGCTTCCAACCAGTTGTCTGATCTCTCCCCATCACTCTCGCTCACTTCAGCCATCCATCATTTTCATCTTGATGGATTCTCCCTCTGTACCCTCACGTGGAGACTCCCTTTGTTTCTTGGATGTAACGTCTTCATTTAGATTAGCTGCTCCTTTGGCTTTTACAACATAATCTCCGGTGGCTTTCTGAGAAAGAGTGTGAGGGGGGTGAAGAGTTGAGACTTTTTATTTCCGGAAATGTGAGCATTCTATTTTCACACCAATAGAGCTTATTTGGATGGGTATATAAAACTGTAGGTAGGAAATAATTTCCTTTCAGAATTTTGATAATGCCACTTCATTATCTGCTAGCTGCCAACATTGCCATTGAGAAGCCTGAGCCACTCCAATCCCTTTCATTCATATGAACCTATTTATTTCTCACCGAGAGATTTTAAGAGATTTTCTTCATAGTCGTAGTAAGCAGAAGTCTAAGATGTCACCCCTGCCCCAATTAGTTACAGACCTGAGTAATTAGAATGGACACAAAAACGGGACATGTATCTAGACATTAATCAAGGAAATAACTAGATTCAATTTCATGAGAAAGGTAAGAGACCCTCACTCGTGTAGCTATTTACAGTATCAGGACCCTGTCATAGACTGGCATGAGGGGTTTTGAAGATGATGTTGTGATGAAACAAAATCTATAAAAAGCTTTGTGGCAAAAGGAATTCTGGGAGCTAAAATCTGCCCCCATGAAAGGAAACCACTACTCCTACAAGAACCTGAGTCCTGTTCCTATGGCTTGGGAGAGGACCAGGAGCTTTAGTTCAATGGGAACACAGCCTGGAATGCAGCTTCCAAAACCCTTAGCCAAGGATCCAGCCAAGCCATGTCCAAAACCCTGATCCTTGAAAACTGTGCTATACTAAACTCATGTTGGTTTAAGCTACTCAGGTCTGTGGCAACTTATTAAAAAGCAATAGAAAACTAATACAATGCTATTCAAAACGGTCACAGTGAATTGTTCTACTAGGATTTACTTCCATGTTCTTAAGTTATGGGGGATTTCCCTAAATTACTGCATTGGTGAGTTTGCCTTGTTCACTCTCTTTATCCTTCTGAAATACTAATTACTCAGATTTCTAAAGTCTTATGTAAAAAACTTTATAATTTTCTTTTCCTTTGTGTTGCATTTTCTTGTCTTTTTTGAGTAGCATCTGTGGACTTTGCTCACACTATCCCCAGCCCCTCTGTTGAGCTCTTCATTTCTACTACCACTATTTTAACTTCTAAAGGTATGTTTTGTTCTCTGTTCTTTATTTGATAGCAGCATGTTCTTGTTTCACAGACGAGATACTACATTTCATAGCTCTAACAATACTCATAATAAGCCATTTTTGCTGAGATCATCTGCTTCTCTCAAAAATCTTTATTTTTGTCCCTGTCATGAGAAAAATCTGACTTTCTTTTTTTAAAAAAAGTTTATTTATTTTATGTGTATGAGTACACTGTAGCTGTACAGATGGCCATGAGCCATCATCATATGGCTGCTGGGAATTGAACTCCGGTCCTCTGCTCGCTCTAGCCTGCTCCCTCCCGCCCTGCTCGCTCCTGTGTAATACACTGCATCAGTCTTCAGACACACCAGAAGAGGGCGTCAGATCTCATTACGGGTGGTTGTGAACCACCATATGGTTGCAGGACCTTTGGAAGAGCAGTCAGTGCTCTTACCCGCTGAGTCATCTCTCCAGCCCAAATCTGACTTTCTTTAGCTTGTTGAGGAATACAGCCTAGATTTCAGCCTTTCACACTGGAGACTTTCCTTGCCTCCATAGGGAAGATATTGAAGACCAGTTCCCTAAAATATTCATTGGAAGCTCTGAACCCATTGTGGAACTCATTGGCTGTACACTGAACAATTCAGTACTATGGTTGACTCCAGTCTCCTAGGAAGCCTCTATTTAAATTGCCTTAAGTTTTCTTTTTGAGATACTCAGATTCCTCAGTGTATTCTTCTACCTGTTGTTAAGATATCACTGATATGTATAGCCAGAAACTAGAAACAGCCTACACGTCCCTCAATAGAAGAATGGATAAAGAAAATATGCTGCATTTACACAATGAAGTATTACTCATCCATTTTAAGAAAAAATGAAATTCTCAGGCAAATGGATAGAACTAGAAAAATAATCCTGAGTGAGGTAACCCACACTCAGAAAGGTAAATATGATATGTATTTATTTATATGTAGATATTAGTTTTGTCAATGATAACCAAGCTACAATTCTAGTTGGGGGACAAATAGATCTCCCTAGAAAAATGGAAAAAGAATAGATAGTTACAAATGGATGGGTCTGGGAAGGCTGGAACAGGAAGAACAAGTAGAGAAGGAGAAGGAAGAGGGGGGCAGTGGAGGGAGAACAAGGAGAGATAGCTAAAATGAAGGGCTATGTGAGAGGTTGTATGGAAACCTAATATATTAGAATTTGTGTGTGTGTGTGTGTGTGTGTGTGTGTGTGTGTGTGTGTGTGTTTAGAATATATATATTCTAAATGAATTGGCAAATAATGAAAACAGAGCCCAAGTGGCCATCTTTTGTCACCAAATGAAGCTTCCAGTACCAGGATCAGGTTATATATAATTGAGTTGTTGGCCAAAGGGGCCCCATGGGTACCCCCAAACAACCCAGGCTCTTGCCAGGCTATATAGGTTGCTTTCCACAAACTGATGGCAAGGCCCCATATCCATGGCAGGATATTTGATCCCACTGTGAACCCTGAGATTGTGTAGTTTACTGAAAAAAGTTTTTACTGTGGTGTGGCTTAGCTTCCGCACACATCTTTAGTCCCTCTGGCTGGAATACAGACATGCCTTTAGTACGTACCTTTAATCCCAAACAATGAAGGTAATATTACTTTGTAGAAGGAAGCACCCATATGGGAAAGTGATATCTAATTGAGTGGCAGGAAAAATGATGAATCAGAGGAAGATTTGACAGAATAGGATATGCCTAACTCTCACAAGAAGAGAAAGGAAAGGGAAACTTCCTAAGAGAAAAGTAGAGGAGGCAGTTTTACTGGCACAGTTGTATAGAGACAGATTGCAGACAGAGAACAAGCTAGACCAGAGAATGAGAAGGAGTCAGAAGATTAGAACATATTGCCAAAGTCAGTATGAGGCCAAGTTGATCAATTCAGTCAGAGGTCAAGAGAGAAGCCAGATTGAATCAGTCAGCTTGGAGAGGAGTTTGAGCCAGAACAGATGAGTTGAGCCAGCCAGCCAAAGCTCAGAAAGAACAAGAAAGGGGATCAGCTCATTCAGCAGCAAGTCTCAGAGGCTGAAAACATACTAGGTCTAGATTATATTGTACAGAGGTGAGAAGCTTCCAGAACTAGGCCTAGGTTAGCAGATGGAGGCAGCAATTATTACAGTAGAATAAAAGTTACTTTTGTCCCAACCCAATAGCAAAACCTTGATTTACAATGCTATCCTGCCTGCAAGATATGCTAGGGCAATGAAGACACAAAGCTTGTGAGAGAAACTAGCCATCTGATTAGATTTAAGGCCATGAGATGGAACCTATATCCAGCACTGTTTGGGTGTCCAAGAATCTGAGACTAGATAGCCCAGGGACCTATAGCAAAATCAAATACTACTGTTCTAGAACAAATAAAAGGAACTATAGCAATAAAATTATTCCTAATTTAACATTCTGTTATACTCACAGATCAACACCTTACTCAGCCATCACCAGAGAAGTTTCCTCCTGCAGCAGATGAAAACAAGTACCCCCAGACAGATAATAGGCAGAGAATAAGAGACCTTGGAATATTAAGCCCTAAATAAAATATCTCAATGAAAGCCTTCCTCTCTACTTCGTTCCTTCTTAAAAGGGGGAACAAAATACCCATGGAAGGAGTTGTTGAGGCTAACTTTGGAGCAGAGACTAAAGGAAGGACAATTCAGAGACTGCTCCAACTGGGAATCCTAACCATATTCAGTCATCAAATCTAGATGTGATTTATTTATTTATTTATTTATTTATTTATTTATTTATTTATTTATTGTGGATGCCAACAAGTGCTGGATGACAGGAGCCTGAGATAGCTGTCTCCTGAGAGGCTCTGACAGTACTCGACTAATATAGAAGTAGAGGCTCACAGCCAACCATTGGATTGAGTTCGGGGTCCCCAATGAAGGAGCTAGAGAAAGGACCCAAGGAGCTGAAGGGTTTGCAGCCCCTTAGCACGAACAACAATATGAACTAACTAGTACCCTCAGAGCTCCCAGGGACTAAACTCCAACCAAAGAGTACACATGGCGGGACTCATGGCTCTAGCAGTATGTGTATAGCAGAGGAAGGCCAAGTCGGTCATCAATGGGAGGAGAGGACCTTGGCCCTGTCAAGGTTCTATGCCCCAGTGTAGGGGAATGCCAGGGCCAGGAAGTGGGAGAGGGTGGAGTGGTGAGCAGGGGGAGGGAGGAGGGAACAGGGGATTGTTTTAATTTTTTGTTTTTTTTTTTCTTATTTTATTTTCTTTTCCTTTTTTCTTTTGGTGGGGAACCTGGGAAAGGAGATATTGTAAATAAAGAAAACATCTAATTAAAAAAAAGAAAGAAAGAAAACCTTCCTCTCAGGTCTCAGAGAACCCTGTGGAAGAAAAGGAGAAAAGAATATAAGAGCTAGAGGGGGTGGAGGTCATCAAGAAAACAAGACCTACTTAATCAACACAATCAGCCTGCATCTCACAGAGACTGATTCAAGATGCACAGGGCATGCTCAGATCAAACCCAGACGGGGTCCCAGAGCTGAAAAGAGAAGTAGGCCCATGCTCTATCCCTAACCCAGAAACAATCCCAAGTTGGTAATCACTTGAAAATGAGAAATTAGTTTCCTCTAAGATGGTCTCCCTAGGGAAACAAACTACTGTCAAGGGTAGGTTGTATGTCCAGCAGTGGATGGTCAATAAGAAATGAACTCAAGGGCATCTTTGGGGGTTCCTTGCCTCATAATGTCCTGTCAGAGTTTTTCCTTTTTAAAACATTTTTATTTTAATTTAAAATTTTTTATCTCAGCATTACTTATTTTACATTATTTTATTTACATTTTTCTTCTTTCTTTTTTACCTTACAGGTCTTTTACATAGATATTATGGCTTCCATGTTAGTGTTTTGGTGGGATTCCTGAGTGTGCAAATGAGTGAGTTAGTCCGGGGTTCCAGTGACTTTTCTTGGGCTATTTTCCTTCTGTTGGTTTATTTTGTTCAATTAGGATATGTTAGTTTCTTGTTCTATCTTATTTTATCTTTTTTTAAAGATGTCACTAGTCTGTGACCAGTAGGACTCAAGAAGAGGAGTAGACAGTAGGAAGATGGGTGACACTGAAAGTTGAGCACTCAGTTTGCATCCAATCATTCTGTCCCTCTTTCCACGATGGCACCTCTGACTCCATGTGCCTGATATCCCTTGTTCACAGACTTTATCGGAAAGCACCCATATTATGGCCAGAGTGGAAAGGCCTTCCTACTCTGCAGGAAAGATGGAGGATGGCATGAAAACAAACATCTAGATGGTCCACACATGTGTTGTAAACATGGGCCATGAAGATGTTGTTTTAAGCATGATCAGCTACAATTCAGTGACAGAATTTATATTTTCTGTGTTGTGTAGCCAGTACAACTATATCTTTCCATTTTTGTCATCCCAATCAGAAACTCTATACCCATAAAGCGGTAACTCTTTATTCCTGACTGCCTCATTTGCATTCCTCCATCAGCCTTCCTTATTGCCTCCACCGGACACCTTCAGTTCCAAATGTTTCAGCCATCGATCTCTGAGCTTGTGTAGTTTTGACTGGTTCTTAGATTTTTTTTTCCCACTGTGGTTTTAGGATCCTTCTTTCTCAGATGAACTAAGCAAGTGGTTGTTTGTAGATCATCTCTCTGGGAAGTATTCTTGACTCTACTCTTTCCTCCCATCCAAATAGACCTTTGGCTATAGTTATAGAGGAGTTTCACAAAAGTATGAAATGTTTTGTTTTTTTTTTAATTAATTTTTACACAAAGACTTTGGTGTAAAAATAAATACAAATACACATACAAAGTAATAAAAGTAGCTTGGTTATGTTGAAATGTTTAATTTACTCTTCGATGCTCTTGTCTGTTGGAATGTGGGATCACATCCATCTCCACAAAATTCAACGTATGAGCAAAAAATTCCATTCTATTTCTGTAAACCCAGGAAGCTAGTAACTATTGTCCATAATTGTGAATCAAATTGAGCCAAAGGAAAAAAAATAATGACTTGTTGACATGGGAACACCAGGGGAAAAAATGGTCCACATTTAGTCCCGTTGTCAAGCGTGTTTTTATTTGGTTTTGTTTTTTCCTTACATCATCAACTGATAGATACAGAAATTTCCTTAAAAGGCAATCAGTATCTCATTGCTTTCATGTGCCTGTGATGTCATCTTACCCTTCCCTTCCTAGGTCAATGCAGTCAAAGGTCACATTTAAGGAAGAGATTGAATAACAACAAGAAATGTCAAGAAGACACAATCTGGGGGAATTTTGGATCTTGTCTGTATTCAGAACAGCGTAGGTTTAAAGGAGATGCTCAATCCACTATTTTTCTCAAAAAAAGCAGTTGAGTTTATAAATCTAATATCTGACCACCCTGCCAACTGTTCTTCATTTCCAAGTGCCTTTTAGCTGATTCTCTTGAGTTAAGTACACGATCATATTACCTATAAATAGTATTAAGACTTCTTGCAGCATGGCCTATTAAGTTGATGCAGCTCTCCCCTCCAGTGACAAACACATAGAAATGTTTCATGGTGTTTTTAAAATATGGCTGCATTTCAAAGGAATATAGGGAGCTATCATAATGGCAGATGTCAAGGGAGATGTTATAGCTGAAAAGATCTGGAATAGTTAGGACTGCCTGTGAAGGCTTTGTGATCAGTGCCCTGGGCTCCTAATACCCTCATAGACACAGGATGTGCTGCCTGACCTCTGAAATGAGGAAAGGAATGCTAAGGTGGAACAGGGTTTCTTGGGTCTCATCAGCATCTGATTTCCCGTACTAAAATACCCCACCAGGAGCAGAGATCAGACCTCATACACCTAGAAAGTAAATACCTACAAGTGTTTTATGTATCAAAATGATGCTATTATACTTTAAAGAGAGCCCAGTAGCAACTATGTGAGAATGGAGCTCAATGGAATCAGAGACAGAAGGGTGAGGCATTACTGTAGTCAGGGAAAGTGTTATCCCATCTGCCATTGCCTGACACCCCAGCTCCTACTCAGGACCATAGCAATAGCAATTTTATTATGGTCACTAATTTGTGAGTCCACAGTTCAGCAAGTACAAAGTGCATTTGCCTCCTTTGATCTCATGATGGCTGGAACCTTAACTGAGAAGTCTCCAATGGTTGCAGAAGGCAAAAGCAGGTTTAATGTAGGTTTTAATTCTTAAACCGACTCAACGAAGGAAGTGTTTTTATGCCTTTTTTTATGGAGAAACCAAAAAAGGATGGCCCTTTGGGGCTTTCTTTCAATATGGCTGGTCAGGTACAAGAGGGAGTATTCTAGAGACAACTTTTATGTGGTGAGATTTCACTAGCATCACTTCCACTATGATGACCTGGTAAGAGAAGTCTCACACCTATCTGGTTCAAGAAAAGGGAGATCAACCTCACTTCTCCCTCTCTTCCTCCTCCTCCTCCTCTCCCTCCTCCTCCTCTTCCTTCTCCTTTTTAACTTTTTTTCATTCTCTGAGAGTTTCACATCATGTACCCCAGTCCCACATATCTATCTCCCTGTCCCTCATATCTGCCATCTGTTATTACAACCTTCCCCACCCAAAAGAAAATAAAAACACACAAAAACAAAACCAAACAAAACAAAGCATAGAAAACATCTCATCCTGAAAGCCGTAGTGTGTCACAGTGTGTCCCACAGTATACCCCTCTGTCCACACATCTTCACTTGCAAATATTCATTGCCATGGGTCATTGGTCTTGTATGAAGCCTTTGACTTCTGTCACGCCATCAATATTGGATCCTCACTGGGACTCCTCCTGGTTAGCCTGTTATTGCCCTGTGTCATGGAGATCCTGCATCTTTGGATCAGCAGGACAGGTCACATGTTCCAACAGTTCACAGATGGTGTAGATTTTGGAGTGGACCAACTCAAAGCTCTAGATCTGAGCCTGGGTGGTAGCTGAGCTGGTCGTCATACCGGATCTCCCTTATCTACACTACCAGGGACAAACTCTCCAGCACTGCTTTGGCTAAGCTAGCCAACGTCCACAGGAGGTATGGTCAGCTCCCCCACTCTCACGCCCTCAGGGTGACTCACAGGCACCCAAGCCTCCAGAGCCAGCTCCACTGTGTTGCCTAGTCAAGAGGCAAGGCCCACTCTCCTAAGTGCTGCAGCCTGTGAGGGACTGGGCCAGGTCTCCTGCTCTCACACACCTTTGCCATCAGAGCCACCTCCACTGTGCTGTCCAAGCAGGGTGCAGGGCCCACTCCCCCGAGGTACCCAACCAACTTCTTTTTTTTTTTTTTTTATTTTAGATATTTTCTTTATTTACATGCAAATTTCTCCATTCCCAGTTTCCCCTCCAAAAAACAAAGAAACAAACAAAAACAACAAAAACAAACCCCTGTTGCCTCCCCCTTCCCCATGCCTGCCACCCCGTCCTCTCCCACTTTCTGGCCCTGGCATTCCCCTACACTGGGGCTCAGAACCTTAAAAGGGCCGAGAGGCTCTGACAGTAAATGACTAACACAGATGTAGAGGCTCACAGCCATTCATCGATCTGAGTACAGGGTCCCCAGTGAAGGAATTAGAGAAAGGACCAATGGAGCTGAGGGGTTGGCAGCCCCTTAGGAGGAATAACAATATGAACTAACTAGTACCCTCGGAGCTCCCAGGGTCTCAACCACCAACCAACCACACTTCTTAAAGCCAGCAATGTCGGTTCATTCCAGGGCCATGTTGAAAGGCTGAAGGTAGAGAGAAGACTGTGGCCACAATAAGTGGCAGTGAAGATGAGGAGAAAATACAGATTCAAGACACATTTAGGAAGCTAGCCATGGAACTTGCTACTGAATTATGTGTTTGAGAAAGGACATGATATATAAAAAAATCAATCCATCATAAATGACTGCTAGGCTTACAGGAAAGTCGTGACCATTTATGATCTGGGGAACAAATTACCTAGGCTTTATTTCATTCTAAATGAAGAGTTTAAAATGCTATTTTTATCTGACCACCATCTCATAGATAAAGTTTATACTTGAAATGGTTTGTCTTTCCATTTAATCTTTAGAACAACCCAAATGGAGGAGGTGTTTTTATGTGCTTTTTTTTTTTT
>NW_022196904.1:68653048-68708406 GCF_008632895.1 Mastomys coucha
TTTTTGAAGGGGGAGAATGGAGAAACCAAAATTCATGGATAAATTTACTGCCTAGAGAAAGAAAGGCAAGGAATAAGTCGCAAAACCCAAAACGTCCAGAGAAAGACTCCACTCTTAGTCTGAACTACTCTGCCTCCCAGGGATCCTTGAGGCTCAGAAAGACTAAGTTGCTTTACCAGAATCACAGAGAAGTTACAGGACTGGACTCTAAGTCTGTTCCTGCCAATGTGGACCCTGACTCATGACAACAGAACAGGCAGATGCCTTGCAGGAAATGGGAGCCACAACTGACAGGGACAGTTCCCTGTCATTCTATAGAGCATTCCAAGTACTCGGTGAGTCTTGATGCTAAAAAAGAAAAGCTCCCCCTCCCCCCCACTGAAGGCTTTCAGCTAACATTGCTTCCTGACGATTGTCACCCACAGACCATGCCATTGCCCAAGCATGGGGCCGTGGATGGTTCTGAAGACACAGAACTGGATTACTGTTTGCCCTTTGGGAACCATAATATCATCAAATTTTGAAAATTACAGCAAAAAGCTGCTGGTTTTGTTTAAATCCTGAATCTTTGATCAGCCACACAGTCGTCTTTGATGCTGGCAGCAGTCTGTAATTGCTGATAATTAACACCAGGTAGGAAATAAGTAGAGAGGCCAGTGCGAATGGAAATGAATAGGGGTTTTGGAAATGAGAGCAGACAGTTTTCTTCTATCTCCTTCCATGCAGAAGGTGGGGCCCGCTGGCTGTCTCTCTCTTCTACTATAAGTTAAGATTTTCAAGATCTTGCACATGTCTGTCATGTTCATCCCATCATTCCAGGGTTCACTCAGCCCCTTCAGAAGATGGTAGTGCTTGTCAAGTAAATTAATTACTAGCCTAGAATATTGGAGGAGCATAGAAAACTAACTCCATGGGTTATGGCTCAGTGTGCCTAGCTCCCTGGAGACACCCCCATCCTTTCTGCCCACCACCTGTACCAGGGTTGTTTTAGTCCAAGAGCATCCCAGGGCTTTCTAAAGCCTAGCATGCTCTGCAGTGGGCAGTTCTCCATCACAGATCCACTAGGTGCCTCCATGTGGTGAGCATCCCTAGGCCAGAGAGAGCCAGAGGCACCAGTCAGTTGGTGTCACAGCCAGGAACAGCTGAGGCCAAGTCTAAAATGGCCTGTCTCCCTTCTGCCACACCAGCCATCCAGCCAGCCCCACTTCTCGCCCACTGCTGGCAGCAGACAAATGTCTGCCTGGGTCGCTGCATTCAGTGCGGGCTTCAACCCAGCAGATTCAATGCCCTAGAACAACCATAGAAGTGAAAGAGAGAAAAGGGAGGTTATGGGAAAGGAGAAGGAGTAGGGGGAAACCAGGAAACAGGCATTTGTTTAAAAGAATGAAGAAATGAAAACCAAACTGAGAAACTCTTCTTTTCATGTGTATATATGTCCAATGGATGTACATATACATAGGTACATATATATGTATATGTGTGTGTGTGTATATATATATATATACACATATATATATATACATATATATATGTATACATATATATATATACATATATATATATGTGTGTGTGTGTGTACATACATAGGCATGTGTGTGGGTACATGTGTGCACTGGTGTGTATATGGGAACCTGACATCAGATGCTTTTCTCAATAGCTCTCCACCCTCATCATTGAGGCACAGACTCTCAGTTGGACCCAGAGCTCACAGATCCAATTAGTCTCTCTCCAGGGAGTCCCTGTCTCCACCTACAAAGTGGTGGGCTGCCACACCTGCCCAGAGTTTGCATGGGTTTTGGGCAATTGAACTCCAATGCTCACACTTTGATGGTGAACACTTTTACCCCGTCAAACCATCTCCTCAATCCCAACCCATCCTTTCATGAAATTTTCCCAGACACAAATTCATGTCCAGAAACATAACTATATCATGACCAGAAAGTTCTCATGCTCTTCAAAAGCAGATTGACCTGGTTTGGGTTCTGAGCTCTGTCACTCCTATGCTGCGTGACCTCCACATCCTCTCTGAACCTGTTTCCTCCTCTGAGAACACTCCACAAGAGACTAGGGATATACACTGCCTTGTGCACACAAGAAACACTCAAAAAGGAATCAGTTTCTCCTCTCCTCACTCTCCTACCAGTCTAACCCCCTCCTTTGGTTGTACTTTGTGGTGGTAGCTATAGATTTGACTGTTTTCCTCCATATCTCTAAAGTGTCTGACCCTGGATAGCAAGCTCAGCTAAGAAATCTATTTATGAGTTAGATTTCTAGCGAAATGATAAATAAGTTATCAAACCCAAAGCTAACAGTCAGCTGGATTCATTCCAGAGAATATGTCTGCCTTCTACACTGCGGTTCATTCTAAGAGTCTCATGGTGAGATAGCCCAGAAGGAGAGCACAGAGGTGGGGCTAAGGGAATGAAGAGGTGGAGTTACGGACATGAAGAGGAAAGAGTGCTGCTTCGGAGTATTTATGAACTGCTCAGGGGAGTGTACGGGAATATGAGAGGTGAGAAAAGGTAGAGGAGACAGCACCTACAGATGAGCCTAGGCCTTCCAGCACACTTTGGAGAAAAGTGTAGTGGCAAATAGGTTCTCTCCCCAGCCCAGTCAGTGACAGAATCCCCAGCCCAACTTCAGTGTTTCAAGGCTCCTATGGATGTGATCTCCTTATTGTAATGTAATGGAGTCAGAGAATGCTGCTCAGATGCTTCCTTTTCCTACCCAGGACCTCAAACATTCTACCAAAGTGGTCTTGGAACTAGATATGGTGGCCTGAACCTCTTTACAGCAATTGGGAGATGGACGTAGGAGGACCATGAGCTACACAGCAAGTCACTATCTCAAAGATGATGATGCTGATGATGATGATGATGATGATGATGATGATGATGATGATGATGATGATGGGGGTGGTGGTGGTGATGGGGGTGGTGGTGGTGGTGATGGTGATGGTGGTGGTGGTGGTGATGATGATGATGATCTCTCTCTCTCTCTCTCTCTCTCTCTGTGTGTGTGTGTGTGTGTGTGTGTGTGTGTGTGCACATGCATGCATTCAGGGTTCATGATGATATACCCAAGTGCCTTGGTATAGATCAGAGTCTGACCTAGGAAAGCTAAAATGTCATGGTAGCCAGGGTATATCCAGAACATAAGGCATTAGTTGGCAGGAGAGTGACTGACCCACTGCTGACAGCAGCAGATGCACAGCTGTCAAAGCTCTTGTGTGCTTGCACACCTTGTGCCAATTCTCCTGAATACCTTGCTTCCTTGTTCCAGGGCTCTATTCTATTTCAGAAACCCTCTATGGTTTGCATATGGTTGGAGCATGTTCCTCAGGTTTCCATGTGCTGGAAGCGTATTTTTCAACAGCACATCCATAAGCTAATGAGAGTACTATGAGGCAGAGAGTGGAGGTAACACCCTCCTGGGTTGATGTGGTTCTCATAAGACTGGGTTACTTGCCACAATACAAGGTTACTTGCTATAAAAGAAGACTATTCTTCCATGCCTTAGCTTCTGTGTTTGCACATGCAGGATCCTAAAGATAGTGGTCACAGCCTCCAGTCATTTCATAATAGAGACCGGAATTTCATCCTCTCCCTGGTCCTCTGAGGAAGATGTCATTACCCTTCTTTTCCAGATGAGAAGACTGAGACCCAGGAAGGTTTAAGGGTTCTTCCATACTAGCAAATCAGTGGATGAGCAGGGAGGGATTGAAGACATATCCGAGAAGCCAAGCTTTACTCCGTTAGCTGAAGGTTTCTTCCAACATGGCATACCCCAGAAGAGGTCCCAAGATGCCAAGCTAAGCATGTACGTCCTAAAGAGGGACAGACAACACATTTCTAAATGAGACAGATAGCTTCCAGAAAGGCGGGAAAGAGAGGGGACAAGACAACCCATGGCATAGGTCACACCTCAGAGGATCCTGGGAACTAGGAAAGGAACTTGAGAGTGATCAGCTAGTCACTCTCCCTAAAGTTTTGTGCATGGGAGTTGCACCTAGCATACTCTAGATTGCACACAATAAAAGCCAGATCTGGTCAGTCCATCTTCCACAGCAAAGGAGTGTTTTGGGAGGAGATTAGAACTAATGGGAATCCCAGGGATTTGGGCAGAAATCAACACACACACACACACACACACACACACACACACACACACACACACCCCAGGTTGACCCCAGGGAAAATGGGTGGTGGGGACCCTGCTGATTGGCCAATCACCCTGGCATCAACTCTGTGCAGAAGATGCTGACATGCACCTCAGTCACCTCTGCAACAGTGATTCATCTCCCAAGTTCTGTTTGTATATCACTCCTCCACATTCAGAGGTCCACAGTGCACCTCTAAGGAGCCCTGACTAGGAAAATTCTCTCTCTCTCTCTCTCTCTCTCTCTCTCTCTGTGAGTGTGTGTATGTGTGTGTGTGTGTGTGTGTGTGTGTGTGTGTGTGTGCATGCATTCAGGGTTCATCATGGGGGGGGAATAGAAGGGCCAAGGGCCCAGAGAACTGGGCAGGCCTCCACTCTGTACAGCCTCTCCCACAAGTGCTGGCTAACATGCCCACCTTTAATCCAAGTCCTCCAGGACTCCCTGCCACACAGCACAGTGCTTCTATTGGAATGATGAACAATCACCTGGCAGACAGGTTAAAAAGGAAAAAAAGCAAAGGGCAGAAAATTCTTTGCACTCCTCCAAGTCGTTTCTCGGACAAGACCTTCCCATTTCCCTGAGATCTCCTTCACCCCTCAGTGCATTCTAGAAAATGACAAAGAAAGGACACCTCTGAGGTAAGCAAAAGGAAGTCACTAACCACACCACTTCCTCAGCTCCTCCCACGGAGATCTGCAGCTCGTGCTAGGATTCAGTGCCCAGCCACCACCCAATATCAAATATCCATTCATCACTTGCTGCGTGACCTTGGTGCGTCACACAAATCTCAGCCTTGGTTATGTCAAATGGGAAACAGTTGCAGAGGGACTTCAGTGACTTGAGAATGGCTCTCTGAGCATATGCATGGGGTGTACAAGGACAGTTATCACCAGCTTTGGACAAACTCCCCCATGTACAGACCTTTGAGTTTTATTCTCAACATTCATCTTTCTCTATCCATAAGATAATGAGCAAGAAATATATAAGTCCTCTGGTTGCTTGCAGACAGTGCCAGTTTCATATGAAATGAAAATCTGGAAAATGCCTGATAGAAAAAAAAAATCACTGAATCTCATTGTCAGTGGGGCCCCTCCTTCCCCCATCCCCAGACGCTGCACTGAGGAAAGAACTGCAATCAGGTTCTCCAGCTTCCTCCCCCTCTGCCTAGGAAGGGAATAAACGTCCAGGGATGGAGAACGAAGGTTACTAGAAGTGCTCAGTGGTATGTCTCTGCCTCGGGTGGCTTCTGGGAGATTAGGGTTGTTGAAAGATCTGCCTTTGGTACCAAGAAGCAGCTCTGGTAGGCTCCAGCTTTTATATGCCTTTAGGCCACTGTCAGCACCAGCCCATTACTCTGAAAGCCCTGGAGGACATAAGTCCTGTTTTCACATCAGAGCATTAGCATCACCCCATCCAATGTCCTGGAGTTCATGGATGCTCCCCACCCCACCCCCACCCCCACCCCCACCCCCATCCCACCTCTTCCCTACTGCAGGATAATGATGAGCATCTCACACCTTGCCTGATTAATGTATGTTTCCATCTTTATTAGAAAGATTACATAAGAAACCACCTAATAAAGCCATCTTTAGAAGGAATGGGGGTTGATTCTCACATGGTCAGGAAGACCATGAGGGAGCTGTCAGGTTCTGAGGAAATCTGTCCTCACAACTCTCTGCTCTGTCCAGGAACTACTCTTCAGCCAAGGCCCAGAGATGTACTAAGCAAAGCTGGGAGAAACAGACAAACTGTCTGTCTGATTGGGTCTGATGTCCTTCTAGTTCCAGGAAGATTATGAGTTCAGAATAAGGAATTTGTGAGCCTGAATGTTAGAAGATATAGATAGTAGATAGATAGATAGATAGATAGATAGATAGATAGATAGATAGATAGATAGATAATAGATAGATAGATAGATAGATAGATGATAGATAGATAGATAGATAGATAGATAGATAGATAGATGATAGATAGATAGATAGATAGATAGATAGATAGATAGATAGATAGATAGACAGATAGAAAATAGAGATATAGATATCCCCTAGTAGACTGACTGGTGGTCCTTACGAGGAGCACCATTCTCAGGGACCCCACTAGTGTCCCATCACAGAGCAATGAATTGGGAGATGCTGACAGACTGATGAAGATGAGGATGACTGTATCAGTTACTTTTCTAACTGCCTGTAACAAAATACCTGACAAATCAACTTTAAAAAGGAAGGTTTTTATTCTGACTTACAGTTTGAGTGTAAAATCCCTAATAGTAATAAAAGCATTGTGGCAGATGAATAGAAACCTGGTCACCTTGTGTTTGCAATAGAAATCACAGAGAGATGATTACTGGTACCCAACTGGCTTTCTCTTTTTTCATTCCTCCCAATGTAATGATGTCACCCATATTCAGGGCTGGTCTTCCTTCCTGAGTTCAACCTCTCTGAAAACACCTTCATAGACATACCTAGAGGCATGTTTTTTAAATGACTATAGATCCAGTCAAGGTGACAGTCAAGATTAACCATTACTGATGATAATGGCAGTCACATTTGAGTACCTCTGTCTGCTGAGCTATCTCTCCAGTCCAGTGACAATCAAATTGGCTCTATAGATAGTCCCCAACTTATTGTGGTTTGATATACTGTGTTTCAGGTTTGTCAAAGTGCAAAAGCTATAGGCTCTCAATAGAAAATAAACTTTTAACTTTGAATTTCTATATCTCTCCAGGCTAGTGATACATAGTCTGACATTGCCCTTCAGTTCAGACCAATGTAGTATATTAATTACTTTCCTAGTGATGTGATAGAACAGTATAACCAAGGTAACTTATAGAAAGAGTTTGTTTTGACTTATGGATCTAGCAGGATGAGTACATCATGGTAGAGAAATATGGCAGCAAGCAGCAGGCAAGAACCAGAAACAGATCACATCTTCTACCACAAGCAGGAAGCAAAGAGAATGAACTGGAAGTGGAGCCAGGCTCTGAACTCTCAAGCCCATGCCCAGAGATAGACTTCCTCCAGCAAGGCTGCACTCCCCTTTCTCATTTAAACAACCACAGGCAGCAAAGCACAGCTCTCATCCAGGCCCGCAATCCAAGGCGCTAACAGTGTACTCTGTGGCTGAGCTACTACGGCTGCCATATGCAGCATATTAGGGCATATTCAGCACCTTTTTGATTTATGATGGTCTCATTGGAATAAACCTGATAAAGTAAATGAGGAGTTTCTGTACATTTGAGCAGTAAAGGTTACATATATTGTCTCATTAATCTTTCCAACAAGATTCTGAGGAAGTATGGCAGGCAGAATAATGACCCTGAAGATGTTTACAACCTAATCCCTGGCACCTGTAAGTGAGTATGTTTTGTGACATGGGAAAAAAAAAGCTTGTGTGTGGAATCAAGGTTATTAATTAGATGATATTAACAAAATTATCCTAGATTGGGGAGAGAAGATCCAGTGCTGTAGGTGGACACTTAAAGGGGAAAACACAAGGAAGAAAGGTATCCCGATATGTAACAAAGATGAAATCAGCCATTGTTGACCTGGAGAAGGAAGGGACTATGAGCTCAGCAATAAGAAAGGCTAGGAAAGGCAGTGAAAGAGACTCTGCCTAGAGCCTCCAGAAGAGAACACAGCCCTGCCTATACAGACACTTGAATCAAGTCTTACCCCTTTCAGATTTCTTCAATTTGATTTGTATCTGTTTACTTTGTGTGTGTGTGTTTATGCACATACTCATCTGTGTGTATCTGCATGACTGTATGTGTACCCATGTGTACAGATGTACACACCTGTGTGTGTGTGTGTGTGTGCATGCACGTGCGTGCACGCACGCACAGAGGCCAGAAGAAGCTTTAGGCTTCCTCTTCCATCATTCCTCACTTCTTCCTGTGAGACAGGGTATCTTTCTGTACTTGAAGCTCCACCAACTTGCCAGTTCATCCCAGCAATCCTTCTGTCTCCATAGCCCTCAGATCTGAGGTTACAAGTGTCTGCTGAGATTGCCCACCAGCTCGGTATGTAGGTGCTAGAATCTGAACACTGCCCTCAAGATTTCAGAGAAAGTGCTCTTAACCACAGAACCATCTCTCTAGCCCCAATATTCAAACTTCTGATCTGAAGAGCTGTAGGATAAGAAATCTGTGCTGTTTTAAGCCACTACATTTATGGCAAGCTATCATAGCAGTGATGGAAAATGAATGTATGTGGATACTCTTTTAGCCTAATTTAGATGAGAAAATGAGGCTCTGTACTGAGCAGTTTCCTAAGGTCATGCTGCTGGGAAAGGTAGTAGGAAAATGGGGACTTATACTTGTGAAGGCTATTCTTGGTTGTTAACTTGACTACATCTGAAATGAGCTAAAACCCAAATGGCTGGGCACACCTGTGAAGGAATTTGCTCTTAATTAAATCATTCAAAATGGAAGATACACTTGTAATCTGGATGTTTGAAGCGGGAAGATACATCTTAAATCTGGGCCAAACCTTCTGCTGGCAACCTATACAAAGGACAACGAAGAAGGAAGCTTTTGCTTGTCACCTGCTTGCTATCATTGGCAAGTTCATTCCTTCACTAGCATTCCAGTCTACTTCTTCGGAATTCTGATATATACTAAAGAGTAGCTGAGACATCCAACCTCATGGATTGACCGAACAACTACTGGATTCTTGGGCTGTCTGTTGGTAGACAGCCATTGTTGGACTAGCTGAATCACAGCCTATAAGCCATTCTAATGAATCTCCTTCCTATAGATGATAGATAGATAGATAGATGGATAGCTAGATTATACACATACATACATTCATCTAGAGGACCCTGAGTTACAGTACCTGTGGCTGCCTTGCCCTCAGATCCAAAGGTTTTTTTTCCCACTGTACTATGCTGCCCTTTGATAGGAGATATGGTGTGCCATGCCTCAGTGATCATACATGCACATGCACATACACACACACACACACACACACACACACACACACATCATCATCATCATCATCATCATCATCATCATCATCATCATCATCATCATCATCACCTAACTGACTCCCACAGCTGACCTATGAAGTTTATACCACTAGCCATGTTGCATGTGTGGAAACTGTTGACTCTTAGAGCTGAAGGGACTTCATCATATCTTTTACATGTGACACAGATATAATTTCCATGAAACTAAGTGTATTTTATCCTTTACCATGTACTGTGGCTCACTGTGCTGTGGACATGAAAGGTCTAACACAACAGAGTGAGGTGTAATACAATATAGCCTTTCTGTAATGTGAAGAAAACATCTGGTGACATTTCCCAGTCTCCACATCTGTATCTCACTCCAATACCTAGATTACATCATCCCATAAGCCATGAAGCTGGGTCTCACTACTCGGTCCTTACTCATGGCGGCCCAAGATTCTGGCCCAAATGAAAAGTATCTCACCTTCAGCAACCAGCCTGGTGGCATCTAGATGGAGGTTTGGATCTGTGGTACGTGTGACTTTCCAGTCTCCCTCTTTCCAGCCATATAAGCAACCCCTTAAGAACAAAAGGATTCATGCTGCCCGCACTGTTGGGAAATACACCCCAAGGTGAGAGGTGCAAGCAGGAAAGCTGCTGTGACAGACAACAGTGATCCGGGGGTGGCTGTCCTGGTGATCACTATGACAGGTGTAAGGAGGAAAGAAGATACCTGTGGAATTCCCAGGTTTTGCACCTGTCCAGTCTACTGGTCTCTGCACTCAGGCAGAATGGTTAGGATGCCCATTGATTAGCACCTGGCCCAGAGGGGAAGGCTCATCTGAAAGAGGTGCCCAGGCAAACACTGTTCCTATTTGTCACTGCTTGTGGACCTTCAAGGCTCTGATCTATCTGGCCAACTAGAAAGAGACCCTCTTAAATATCGCAACTGGAAAATCAAAGCCGAAGAAGCAATTGCTGATTTTTAGCCATAGGTTCTTTTGACCAGGAGAGGTCATAGGAATTATGAATTGTTTCCTCTCCTCTAGTCAGATCTACTACTGATGAGGAACAACTCAGAATTTTACAAAAAAAAAAAAAGATCAGGGGAGGGACCTTCCCAAAGACACAGCTGGGGCCTGAATTCTTCAGGCATGTGTTTCAAACTTCCACACAAAATAAAATAGTATGGAGGTCTTATCAGAAGCCTGATTCCCTAGGCCCCTATCTGTAAGGTTTGAATCTAGGAGATCTAGGCAGAGCCTATGAATTTGTATGTCTAAAAATTTGCTTTTTGACTTTCCATCTTCCACCTTAGCTATGAGGACCATGAAAGCAGAGTCAGGTACATTAGTAGGTACTTAATAAATGTTACATGGAGCTGCCAGTGAAACTACCTCAAAGTCCCAAACAGAGCAAGAATTCCTTTTTATACCAAAGTGGGCAAGAAGTTGGGGGCTGGAAATGGAAGCAACAGAGAGGCCCCAGGGTCAAGAGTTTACCACTTTAGACTCTCATGCTCTCCCTATTCTCCCAGCCTCCTCCTTGCCTTAGTCAGAGTTTCCAGGTACTCCAAGCTGTTCTCTCCCTGGCTCTAGACTTAAGAACCTTACTATGCTGGCAAAGATGGGAGATGCCACTTCTCAGGAAAGAGGCTCTGACCAGTAAATGGGGGTGAAAAAAATGAAATAACATTTCCCTGGAGCTTGTGAGGGAGGCTCCCCCCAGGTCCCCCAGCCCTTCTCTGTTTTCCAGTTCTGTTTCCCTCCCCCACCACCCGCCTCTTACTTGGAACCAGTGACTAATTGCATTGCGTTTCTCTTTGACTTGCGTCATCCAGCAGAGAATGGGTGGTTGTTTTTACAGCTTATTCTTTCAGGGATTCTAAGTGACATTTTTTAAGTGCTCTTCCCCTGCTTTGGAGCACCAAGCCTCCTCTCTTCTCTCCCCCTCAATCTCTGTTTCTCTCCCCCTCAATCCTGCTCCTTTCCCTCTTCCGGGGACTGCTAGGGAGAATAAGAAGAGCTCAGAAGACTCGGGACTGGCCCCAGAAAAGCAACCAGAAGATCTCTCTGTGTTCTAAAGACCCCAACTGAACAGAAGCCCCCAGTACTCTCCACCACTGGCAACATCTGCAAGAAAGCCATGCTGGGAAACTCTTCTTATTCTTTCCTCTTCTTTCTTTCTTTTTCTTCTCTTCTTTCTATCCACAAACATTTTCTGACACCTATTACTAGGGAACAAAAACTAAAACAAACTCTATTTCTCTCCTTATAGGTGGGAAGCGCTGGTATGAGTCAACCAGATATGAGCAATGTGCATGGTAATATTCTAAAGGCAACAGGGACTGGTATATCACATGAGTAGAAAACACTAAACCTAGCCTGCAAGAGACAAGATGGTCAGAGAAGCTTCTAGATGTTGATGCTATGAAACAAGGATGAGATGTCTACAGACAGCAACTAACTGGACATAAAGAAAAAAATCAGCATGGCTTGAATGCCTTGGGGGGTGGGGAGGAAATGGGAATGGGACTTTGAAGAGTTTGGGTGGAACTGGAGAGATGACTCAACAGATAATCACATGTACTCTGTGTGGTTTTTTTTCACAGAGCCAATGTTCAGCTCCTAGCACACACATTGTAAGGCTCACAACTGCCGATAAGCTCCAAGTGGTTCAATAACATCTTCTGGCAGATCTCTGGTAGTTCCAAGCCAGCTTAGTCTACATAGTAAATTCCAGGACAGCCAGGGATACATAGTAAGACCTGTCTCAAGAGAAGAAGGGAAGTTGGGGCTCTGAGTAAGACAAGTCATGAGCTACTAAGCTACTGAGTCACTCTTACTTGGAAATTGAGTTTCTTCCTCTACAAAATGAGAGAGTTGGGCTAGATCACCCCCTGGCATCTACTTACTTTATCAAATGCCAAAGTTCAGAGCATGGGTATAGTCTGTAATTCGAATGTCCAAGATTGTCTCCTAGCATCAAGGAAATTAAGACAGCTCCATGAAGGGGGTTGTGAAGTGAGAGAGGACATTGGCTTGGAACAAGAGACCTGTGTATGAATCTAGCCACTTACTATTTGAAGGGACCTTGGACAAAGCAGATAGGGCACTCGAGCCTTCTCAGCTGCAAAACACAGAGTGATGGAGAGGATGTCATTGTTAGCTGTCAGGCTACACTATCTGTGGAACGACAGAGGAGATTGCACTTACAGGTGAGCACCAAATAACTGCAATTGAGCTTCTGTTGCCAGAGGGCCATCTCTAGCCACAGAGAATGTTAAGGACATGGGGCAATCCCTTGATTGGAATTTCTTTCAAGAGAAGTTTAAAATCTCAAGTGTGGTGTCTACTAGAGGGAAGGTAAGCACACACACTGCTCTTATAGAGAACACGAATGTGGCTCCCTGCAGGAGTCTCCACAGACATCATGGCCCCCAGAGTAACAGTCTGCAGGAGGCAAGAAGGCAGTTTGGTTCAATATGACTCAGTCACTGGTATTGATCCAAACTTCGAGAGTCTGACCCTGAGTAGTTTATTTTTGCACAGCCTAATTTAGAATAAAGTTTCCTGATGATAGTGACTTCAACCCTGTGTGCAAAATAAAGCTTAAGACAAGGCTACATCAAAGACTACTACTACACAAGATTACTACTTTGTAAAGTACATGTGGCAACTTTCATAAAGATTAGTTCTATATATTAACTGAGAAATAAGCTCAAGATAAAGGTCTCAGGGAAGATCCATTGTGGCCACAGAAATAGCACAAAGGTCACCAGGCTGTTAACCACATCTGCTCCCAGTCTTCTGGGTGGAATACAGATTACACCTCTCTCCCTTTGAAGAGAAAAACCTGTGTGTCTAACATTGTGGTTCCCCAGTAAGCACAAAAACTTCTGTACCTTGAAGTAGAAAGTTCTGGTTTCTTTGGAAAGTCGGTTATATTTTGCTGGGGAACACAGGTAAAAGGATATCTTGCTAAGGCAGACATAGAAAAGGATGTATAATGTTTAGAAGGAATAAAAATATGACCTCACAGACAATGGGAACTCCACCTCCACCTAACTATTCTTCTCTGTTGGCATGCATGTATCAGTTTGCCTTACATTGCATTCCTGAACTCTGCTTATGGTGACTTCATAGAGAAAAACTCACCAAAGCACTTCTCATGAGGTTCCTGCAGCTTCTTGTGTCTTCTTGCCACTTCCACAGCCTCAGGCCGGTTGGCAAACCTTGCTCTAACTTCTGGATTGAACTGCCCTTCCTGGTTTGTATGTGGTGACTGCTGAGTGGACCGGACTGTAGCTGCTGGTTCATGTGTGGTGTTTGCTACTGGACTGAACTGCTGATATCCTAACAATGAAGATTAGACTCAGCCCCAAAGAACTATTTGTAAACAGATCTACTTCCCCCATATCCTAATAAACTTTTCTCTTTCACTGGTAGGTGGTAGGCTAGAGGAGAAGTGGAACCCTTATCAAAGTAAGTTGAAAAAATTATGCCTACGACACTTCCTACAGATCCCAGCACCCATGACAAGCAGCTCACAACACCTGTAAGCTCCAATTCCAGAGGAACCAAACCTGTCTTCTAGCCTCCATAGACACCTGACTAAGTGCACACATGCAAGTGCACATGTATACATACATACACACATAATTAAAAATAAAGTCTAAAATCCAAATGCCAAAGTTCAGAGCATGGGTATGCAACTACATATAATATACAGCTGCTTTCACATGCAAGGAAATTCCATACAAATCGATTCATGATCATTCTTGTTGGACTGAAGCTTCCAAGAATTGTGAGATGCCACCACCCAACAGAGAAGGCTCTATGTTCTGCCTCAGTTTCCCTGATAGTGGCAGAACAGAGCAGATGGCATTGAGTTGAATCACCAGTCCTTGCTATTGCCCCTTTAGGGCTACAAGAGGAGACAATACACACTGTACCAAAAGAATGAAGTTGTAGCTTAAACAGAGGAGGCCAAAATCTGCCCACAAATCCATCTTAGCTGCAGGCAAAGCTGCTGGGCAGGACTAGAGATGCCTTCATGGTAAGAGAATTATTCTGGGAATAATTGTCCACCGAGCTCAGTTGTCATCGAAAGAAATGGATGAAAACTGAAAGGAATAGCCTCATGTAGCCTCAATGGTCCCTCTACAGAGAATAGACCCATTTCTGTTCCACACAGGTCAAAATATCTCAGAGTCACCACTCTTGGCTTAAGATGCTGCTCTGGTACCACACAGCCAGCCTCACCCCAGCCCAGCCTGCTGTGGTTACTACACTATGCCCATCATGCTGGTCACTACACTTTGTCCTTCACTGGCATTTTTGGGTCCACTTAGCCTTCCTGGCAGTTCTAGAATACCAGTGCAATTGGGTGGTCATGGCCCCAGCCTCCTAGTGTCTCAGGTCCCATGATGGAGTGCAGGAATGGCCAAGATCAAAAAAGGTGATGTAAATCACAGATTTGGCAGGTGCCACAGTTGGTTCTGAAAGTCTCACAAACTTAAATCTTTTAGACCTCATAATCACCCCTCTGTTAGATACTACTTTATTCCTTTTTAAAAATCTTTCATTAATTAATATGTATTGATTATACTTATGAATGCTGTCCAATGTGGTATTTCAATACATATATATAGCATACACTGATCAAATCAGTCATTAGTTTTCAGGATTCTCTCATCTGTATCTTCATTAAATATATAACAGATTATCAAGAACTTTTGGTCTTCTTTCGGTACTTCAGAACACCAGAACATATTCTATCTATATATTTAACTGTATTTGGCACCCCTTATCTAACCTCCCAGTGAGAGTGTTTTCCCCCTTTTGCAGATGAAGAGGCCGAAGCTCTGGAGATAAGTAGCTGAGCACAGTGCCTGCCAAGAATTAAGTACTTACATAAACAATAACTCTCCCATAGTTGATGCCATAATTGTCATCATCACCACCCTCATCCTCCTCATCTAGAAAAACTCAGAAGTCAAATTATTCCACAATGTCTCCCACCCCCTTCTTTTAGGATTAGAAAACTCTTTAGATCAGTTTCTTGAGGTCTGATGCAAGTCAGAACCACTGTTGAGGCTGAAAATCGTGAAAACACACAGGTTCTATTCCAGCTCAACTAAGTAAGAATGCACAGGCTTGAGGGCTAAGATTGGGATTTTACTGTGCTTTGTAGATAATTCTAATTTTAGTTTGAAAATCGCTAGCATAGAATGAAGATAGTTTTAAAGACATTGTAATAGGCAGCCTATGATAAGACAGAACAAATGAGCTAGCTTGGGTCTCTTCCCTTCTTAGTAGTCATTAATGCCATTATGGGATTCCCACCTTTATGACCTCTCTTAATTAACTCCCAAAGGACCTACCTTATGAACATATGATATTTCAGGCTAAGTTTGCAACATATTAACATTGAGAAGACACATTAAAACTATAGCAAGGCCCATGAATTTGATTCATATTTCTGGTAGTCATACTCTAGGTAACCCCATCTCCCTGAATGTGGGCTAGATTTAGTGACTCACTTCTAACGAACAACACGAAAGATGTGAGGCTATGTCTCTTCCAATACTGATTCATAGAAAAACTTCACCTTCTGCTATGGGGCCCTGCTTTGACTCACATGTGTTCTCACAGTGTTAGCTAGAGATGGAGCTGCCTATGAGGCAAGAAATGAGTGTGTCCAGCTATGGTAGTTTGAGTGAGAGTGTACCCCCAAGGCTCATCCTGTATTTGAATACTTGGTCCCCAGCTGGTGGCACTTTTTGGGAAGGTTTTAAGAGGTATGGCCTTGTTAGAGGAACTATGTCACTGGGGAGTGACTTTGAGAGCTTTAAGATGTCCGCCACTTCCACTTGCTCTCTCTTGCTTCGTGACTGAGGTTTAAGATGTGGGCTGACCACACACCTGATGCTTGTTGTCATGCCTCCCCACCACAATGGTGATGAACTCATTCCTCTGAAACAACAATCCCAAATAAACCCTACCATAACCCAGGTGGCTTGGTCCTGGCACCCTGACTAGAGGAGAGAGAATGAAGATAAAGGACAGACACACCTCTTCCGGGAAAGTTGGAATCAGATGAAAGCTGCTACTTCCATAACCCAGAACCTCAGCATGTTTATGAGATATAGCACAGGATGGGATGGGGTAGCTAATCCCAGTCGAAGATCTCTATAAGGTAAGTGTCTTAGCCTATAAACATCCTGGAGGAGGGGTGAACCACAGTTGCTAGTCTTTGCACACATTGGTCACTCATTCATAAGTATACTGGAATCCCAGAGGAGAGCCTTTGTACCCCTCTTGGGCCTGGCCCATGTAAGTAACAGCTATGCCAGTTTCCTAAGAGTCTGAGGCCCTGGAGTCCTCTACACAGCCATACCTGTGTAAACAATACACATTCACTCAGGACTTCACTAACTCAGGACTTCCTCGCTCCCTACAAAACCCTTTCTTCTTTTGTTACCTTAGCCATGGTGTTTTATCACAGCAATAGAAAAGTAACTAAGACACTCATCAAGTGATTAACAATGCCTAAGGACTTCCAGAGCCCACGTCCTTAAGCTTGGGAGAAAATCCTTTCCCAATAGCCTTGTGTTGAAACCTTGTGGTGATGACAGTTCCAGCTGACCTTAACTACAGCCTCATCAGAGACCCTAAGCTAGGATAATTTCATATAGTTTTTGAAATATTGCCTCATGTTTAAATTTTGACGTAATTTAAGAAGATATCACTACTACAATTGGTATCAGGTATAGGATATTAAAATAAGCATAAAGCTGAGCTTCCAGTGTTGCCCATACCCCAATCCCTCAACTCTGACAATATGCTACTTTAAATGACACAGTGGACACTGAAGATGTACTTGTGTTCAGGATTTTGAGAAGAGCTTCTTGCATTATTGTAATAGGTTCAGCATAATGTCAAGGGCTCCTGACAGATTAAAAAGGAACAGAACAGTCACCGTTAGGTCATACACCATGAGAAAGACTCACCCTTGCTGGCTTTGTATATAGCAAAGAAATGGAAGCTTGGTAGAAGAAATAGAAACTATCATGTTCTAGAATCCCAGGAGGAAAGTGGGCTCTGATGAGACCTTAAGGTTGCCCAATAAGATTTGTTCAGACTTCTGATTTTTATACAATTAACCCAATACATGTATTTTAAGCCACCAAGTCTGTGGCAACTTGTAATGGCAGCAATGGGACACTAGGCACCAGCATAAACAACACTAGGAAGAGGTTTTCCTACACAGGTGTATTGGTAGCATCTCTGTAGGAAGCTTGGAATTGGGAGAGTAAAGTTACTGAGATAGCTGTAGGTGAGTTCATGAAAATAAGAGTGAAACCACTCATTTGCCCCTTCAGAAGAAACCAACTGGAGCTCTTGATCGTCCCAGTTCCAGATCACTCCCCAACACCCACCAGCTGTCCCACAAACGTGCACAGACTATACCTTGCAGAGAAACAAAAGAGGCAGGGTTACACAGAGCCAACCCAACACCATTTTAGCATCATCCACCCTGGCTCTAGCATGTCAGAGTTGCCCCACAAGTCCCAACAGCTTCACAACACATCACAAGTCCTACATCCTGGGGGCAAAAGGGATGAGCATCTCTGGGTACCCTCAAGTCTCGAGATGACTAAAATTTCACATCCATATCTGATTTTTCTCTCTCCATACAAGTAATGTCCTAACCTTGTCTCCCTGCCCTAGACCACCCTGGTCTACCTACAAGATTTCTGTTAAGATTTCTCACTTCATAGATTCTCATTTTTGTCCCTACTTGCACAACACACTGGCAACTGAGAAACTGAGGCTCCAGGAAGATTTAAATTATGGAAGCCAGGTTTAGTGAGCCCACTCCTACTTTCTTTCCACCAAACCACACTTTCTCCCACTTTTAGCCACAAAAAGCTCAAATTAGAATCTAATTCCAAGAGCTGTGAGACAGACAGATTATTATGGTCCAAGGCTCAGTCATACAATTGGGCTACCTTCCTGAGCCTCAACTTCCCCATCTCTGAAAAAGAAATGTTCTAATAGGGAGACAGTTTATGATGGGGTCAGGGAGTTCCAAGAAAACACGGAGATACCCCGGATTCAGTAGCCACCCCCATTCCAATTTCTAAACCCAAAACTGATAGCCAGAAAGCCAAATTCTCTAAAGGTTTTTTTTTTTTTTTTTTTAAGACAAACTTTAAAAATTGAAATGTGGGTGTGAGCACCGCCTTAAGGGTTTATAAATTGACACGTGGATCACCTGTCAGGGAGCCAAGATTGGAATGCTGGTTTTAATTACACCGAATATTTCACTTTCTTATGCAGAGGCATAATCAATTATCTTATTTAAAGGCATTACGATAATGTGTGTGTAAAATGGAGCCATTCCCTGTATTGCATTAGATTCTGCTAATTATAGGAGAATGTTTGGAGCTAAAATGTCAGCTTGTCATCCGGATGGTTTGTAATTCAGGATTTGCATTCATAGACGGGAAGGGAACACTGACAAAAATTGCATTCAGCTCCAGCTTGTCTGGCCTCCGCCTCACCGGCTCCAGCGGCAAAAAGGGCACTGATCTCTGCTCTGCCCCTGCTCCCGCCTACCACAGTAGGCCTGCCATCCTCTTCAGTACCCAGGAGGCCAAGCCAGAAGGGCGGTGGGAGCAGAGCTAGGATCAGAGGGCAGCAAGCTGCACCAGCTACAGAAATGGAAATTTTGGATCTCTCTTGAAAGCCTACCCACTCTCCTCTTCCACTTTCCCCCTAGTAACAGAGATTCCAAACATGTTTTTAGAAGAGAATCAAGTTCTTGAGATATTTCATTTTTAAATGGATTGTGTTATGTATGGGGACAGTGTGTTCCGATGTGTGTGGGTACACATATATGCACATGTTACCTGTGCACGTGTGTCTGTAGAGGCCAGAAGTCAACTTTAGGTAGCATTCCTCAGGAGCCATCTACTTTACCTATCTGTCTGTCTGTCTGTCTGTCTGTCCTTCTGTCTATTTAGAGACTATTGTATAATTATGTTTCTCCCTTCTCTTTTCTCCCTCTAAACCCTCTCATGTACCCCTCCCTACTCTCTTTCAAATTCATATATTTCAAATT
This sequence comes from Mastomys coucha, assembly GCF_008632895.1. Taxonomy (NCBI): domain Eukaryota; kingdom Metazoa; phylum Chordata; class Mammalia; order Rodentia; family Muridae; genus Mastomys; species Mastomys coucha. The sequence continues at coordinate 68,672,286 of NW_022196904.1, forward strand.
CACTATTTTTTGAGACAGGACATCTCACTGAAACCTAGGACTCACTCATTCTGTTTGATTAAGTTGGCCAGAGAACTCCAGGGATTCTCCTGTCGCCTACCACAGTGCACTGTGATTGCCAGTGCACATCACAATGCCCAGGGGTCACGTGGGTGCTAGGGATCAAACTTAGGTCCTCCTGCTTCACAGCTGGTACTTCAATGTCTCCTAAGTCTGGGTTCCTATGATACATCTTAGGAATCTCAACAGGATTGCATTTAATCCAACTGTGAGTGCCTACTGAGTGTGGCAGGCTAGAGATTTGATGACCATAGAACTGACGTATAGTGTGGGCTTCAGAACAGACCTTCTCCTGCATATCTTTCAGAAGCACTATGTGTAACACTGACCCTCCAGATATTTCCTTCTTGTTCTGTAAAATAGGAACAGTACAATGATTATAAGGATGAAAGAGATGATACCTATGACGCGTTTACAAGAAACCAGATAGGCACTGAGCATCAATGACTCTTGCCCTTCTCCATAGTCACGATCACCACTTACAACAGACCATCAGGGGACATGGGCAGGAAAATGAAAATAGCATGCTGTCTTTCCAGGGGCAGACTGGACACTCACTCTTCACACCATCATTTTCTTTATAGCAAACTCTCATGTCCTGAGATGCTATCTTCCCAAAACTCTTATGACACCCAAAATAACAAGGCCCTTTCTAGGCAATGAGGTGAGTGGGTTTCCTGCTTTCTGTTTGTGGGGTCTTTGACAAGGAGAAATAGGGGCAACATCCCTACCAACTGAAAAGGGATTCTAGGTAACATAGCCTTCCTCCTAGTTAAACTTGCCTATCTGTCCAGCTCTCGTTAGTCACCAGCACTAACAGCTCTAACCCACCCTGAGTATCCAGAGCAGGACTGGGATGTATCCACAGCAGCAGCTCTTTCCGCACAGCAATAGGATGCAAACAGCCAGTGTCCACTAATAAAGACCAAAGGGCATGGTGAGCTGGGGAAGGTGCTCTGAGGAAGGTGTTAAGATTCAGCTTCCCTCTCTAAGACCTGGCCCTACTCTCAGAACAGTACAGTTATCTAATTTCTAGGCCTAGCCTTTTCTCTTTCCCCCTTGCTACCCACAACTAGACCAGTACCCTTGTATCTCAACCTATAACAGGGCTGGAGAAACAGTTCAGTTAACTACAGTGCTTTGCTTACAAACACAAGGACTTGAGTTTGATCTCCAGCATCCATGTGAAAAGCTGGGCATGGTAGCACACACTTGCAATCTCAGCTCTGAGTGGACAGGAACAAGCAGATTCCTGGATCTCAACGCCAGCTAGCCTAGCCTACTTGGCAAATCCCAATTTGAGAGGCTTTGTCTAAAGAAAACACCTTTGGCACACACACTCAGACACACACACACACACACACACACTCAGACACACACACACACCTTCCTGAGCAAAGCTTTACACTTTCATGCACTGCCCCAGAAGTCCTCCCCCAGCTCAGACCCCAAGCCTGGTCACAAGACTCAGGCACTTGGTTGGTGCCTGCCATTCTCTCTGACTAAAGATTACAAGTTAGGACCACGTCAACATGATCTGCTGACTGACAAAGTTCTTAGCATAGCCATCCCAACTATAACCAATTCAACGCTCAGTCCTTGGGCTGGGAATATTGTTCAGCTGTATTGTATTGCTTAGCTAATGCAGACCCTAGATTCAACCCCCCAGAAAGAAAAAATACAATCCTAAGATAACAACCTTCCCCCAAAGTCCACCAAGACATGTTTCCTTTGCCCTCCTGTTCCCAGCAGGCCACATCCTTGTTCAGCTGCTCTTAGACATCCAGGAGACCTGAGACATGGGATGCAGGTCTTCAGCCCTGACAGAGATGGGCCATGTTCCATCCCATGTCTTTCATCCCTTGACTTTGCTCTGCTGCAGTGACCTGGTGTCTGAGAGCAGGAGCATCCCTTTCCCTGGGCCTTAAGCTCTTAATCTTCTTGTTTACATTTGTTTCACTTTTTTGTTTTTCTCTTTTCAAGGTATTATATGCCAAAAAGCAGAAGACAAAAGTATTGAATTCTTTCAAAGTATTATATGCCAAATGGAAAACAGAAAAAAAAAAGTGTTGAATGCTCATTATAGAAAACTTGGAATGCACCAAAAAAAAAAAAAAAGTGGAAAATGAGAGGAGACAGCATGTGTTAATCCTCAGCCTGGAGGGCCCTGCAGTTCACATCCCTGCACTGAGACCTATAGATGTGCTTATTATTATTTGTGTGCGTGCGTGTGTGTGTGTGTGTGTGTGTGTGTGTGTGTTTAATGACAACTGTGGGTGTCATTGCACTGGTACTGGTCACCTTTTTTTCCCTGACACAGGGTCTCTCACTTGCTTGCCATCCAGCCTACAGATCTACCTGTGTCATCTCCCTATTGCTGTTATTACAAGCCCAGATTTTTGTGTGCATTCTGGGTATCAAACTCTGGTCCTTATGCTTGCTAGGCCAGTGCTTCGCCAGCTAAGCTACCTCCACACTCCTATTTGAGCTTTTTGGCATTAAGATATGGGCTGTAATCTTAAATAACCTCCACGGAATCTGCTGATATATGAGGCTCACTTGAAGATCTAGATTTTCTCCCTGAGTGTCCAACAACCTACCCCTTGGTAGAGTTGGTCTTTAGGAGGCCATGCAAAGACGGCTACTTGACATTCACAATCCTGTGTCCTGTTCACCAAGTGTCACTGCCTCTTTGCTCCAGTAAGCCTCACAGCAGGACCTCTGGCCAGGCCTCATGCATCCTACTGCATCCAGGGGCTCCTTCTCACACCCAGAAGCCTCATAGTCAGGTTAGTTCATCTTCACCTTCAGGCTTGCTCCACCCTTTCTCAGCTTCGTTGTTTACTCCCTTACCCAAGCTGGCAACCTCCAAGTCCTCTCTGACTCATCCCTTCTTGCTCGTGGCAGTCATTCATCAAGTCCCCGTTGTTTTGTCTCTGAAATGTCTTGTACATCATCCTTCTCCTCTCCTTCCCCTCCCACTGCAGGATCTCACATCTCACTGTGGCAGTTGAATCCCTTCCTAATGACCTCATCTCCTTCCCAGCCCTCTCTCGGTGCTGACTTAGGCAATCCTAGGCACTACCCAGCCACTCTTCATTGGCTCACCTCTCAACAGAAAAGTCGCCAACATTTCCAAGAAGCTCAGACCCCCAGAAACAGCATTTCAGTTATCTATTATTAATAAGTAGTGAAGCACCCCAAAAGCCAGTCCCTTGAAATAGTGAGGCTTTAGTTCCCACAGTCTATGGGTTTACCATCATGGGATTCTTCTGAAGACCTTTCCTTAGTTCACTTACATGTCTATAATCATTTGAGACTTTATCCAGCTCATTAAGATCACCCCCACACACAGATGGGGTTTCATGTGAACAGAGGCACCAGGCTTTCCCTCCACATGGGCTCTGAATTTCTCAGGCCACTCAGGCATTCTTTCATGGTCTCGGTCCATTATTGCAGAGAATGGAAAGAAATTCGGCAAGACTCACAAAGTCCTATACTCTAGAACTTACCTCATGACTCCCCTACCATATTTGGCAGTCAAAGAAGCCACCAGCCATCCCAGTATCAAAAAGCAGAAAAATATACTCTGCCTCTTAACAGGAAGAATGGTGACAGCCTGTTCAAATAGGTGGTGATTCCTGGAGAAGTGGTTCTCAGATGGTCACCATGATAGTTAAGTCATCATATCAGTCATCTCATTAACTTGAAAATTCTAGGATATGAACTGGGATGTCCTGATTCCAGGGTGTCCTCTACTCACCCTGGAGTTTCGGGTTTTTTTTTTTTCCATCGAGAAGAAGCTAATAGTGGAAAGATCACCATGCATAGTCACAGTGATAACACTGGCCACTTGAGCTGTGCTGCCCTTGATCTTGGATGCAAGTGGTTGTTGACTGACCACATAGCCCAAGCATCTTCCAGCAGCCTCCCACTTCATCTTCCCCACTCACAGCATCCAGCTTGTCTCCAGAAAGCAGCATGATGCAGGACTTGAGAACCCCTGCAGGTCCCCAGACTCCATTAAGAGGCTGATTAAAATTTGATGTTCCCATTTAACACCTATTAGCAAACACTGTGCCCTCCTGCTAGGAGAGCAAACTTGGAAGCTTAGGCCTCCCCAGATCCCAGCAGCACCCTTCATGCCAGGGTGGCAAGCATTATCTGGAAGAAAGATAAGCAGAAGCAGATAAGGAGAGGGGGGAGGGAAACATGAGGGTAGAACATAATTTACCAAGAACCAGCTCCTCTGGAACCTTGAGACAGAGAAGAAGAGCCTTACCCCCAAGTGCAAATGTCTCAGGCAACAGTAAGGCAAAACCTGGGTAAGAAATTAGCACCAGAGAATTAGCATCTGTTGCCCTTCCGGGATTGAGAAACCAGTGTCCTTCCTTCTCTTCAGGAGAAACATCAGTGTTCCATGGCCATGAGAAGATGCAGCATAGGAATGAATATAGTTGAGGCATAGATGCTCCAAATAGAATGATTTGGCTCTCTGTTCTCAAGGTCAGCTATGGGAACTCTCCTCAAATACACCTAAAGAGAAGGAGATCCCAAAAGGACTCTGGCAGTTCCTCATCTCTGCTTCACCCCCAAAGCATGGGGTGGGACAGAACAAATTAAAGATGGGGAAGGGGAAAGTGATAACCAGGCAAATGTTGAGTGCTTATTTTGTGCCAATGCCTGGCACACATAAGCTCCTCTTCATGCCAGACTCTGGCACACAATAAGCAGAGTCTCTACCCCCTGGGAGAATATGATTTCACCACAAGACATGCCTGAAGATACAGTACAGTACAAGGCATTGTCACAAGAAGCATAGAACTAAGGACCAAGCCCCAGTCTGGGAGAAGCTGCATAAAAAGCTACTTAAAGCTGCACGATCCTTGTTAACATTTTACCAAAACCAGGATTGCCCTCCTGAGAAAATAAATAGCCCCAAGACAGACTCCCAGAAGGGTGGACCTGGTCAATCACATGTGATCCTGAACCCCAGCATCTGCATCCTCAAAATGAAGACAGTGAGAAAGCACGATTGTTGTGGTACTTAGGAAGGTATTTATGAATGGCTTGTGATGGGTGGTGTATCTAGGGGTGGCCGGTGGCTTTCAGCCACAGCCTGGCAATTACTGACAAGACTTACAGGAAGAAGTCACCTATCTATATTGCTCTTCCTGATGCTGTGATTTAAAAATAAAATACTCCAACAGAAGCAACTTAAAAGAGAAAGGGGCTTGTTTTGGCTCATAGCTTGAGGTAACCATCCATCATGATAGAGAAGTTACAGCAGCAGGAGCTTGAGGTAAGTAGTCACATTGCATCCAGGGTCAAGAAGCAGGAAGCAATAAATGCTTGTTCTCCTCTTCATACCATCGATCAGAAACCAGAATCCCCTTCTTCTCCCTTCTACTTGGTCAGTCCTCCACACCAAACTTGTGCCTGAGCTTGCAGGAGCTTGCATGGTCTCCACACTACCCAGGCAACAGAGTGGATCTATCTGGTAGGAGATGAGCCCCAATTGGGACTGAGGAATGCATACCCCTGGATTGGTAGACATGTGACTTCTCAGCAAAAAGACCACTGTGTTTCACCAGGGTTGGGTACCAATGACATTTGTCAGGGATAGTGTAATGTGGACTTGAAGAAGACTGGCGTTGAGTAGTGGCTAGGGGTCCCCTCCTATCTGTGTGAGCAGAGGCAAGTGACAGCAGTGATGCGCTTCTGAGCAGCACAAAGGTGTGGGACTAGAAGCTAGGGAAGGGACCCTGGCTGTCATATCAAGGAGGTAGATTTTCTGAAATTGCAACTTTATGTTCAACTAGAGCCACTCAGCTGGCCCTTGGAGGCTTCCTCCCAGCCAGGCATGGGCTCAAGTCCTCAGAAAGGATGACCAGACAAGATACAGCACCTCCTGTTCTTAAAGACCATCTCAACCACAGCCACCATCACCCCCCTTGACCCAAGCCCTTCTTCCCCCCTTCCCTGCCTCCTTCTCAATCCTTCCTTTATGCTTTCCTCTGAAGGCTGCATTGTGACCAGGGGGCCCATAAGAACACTCTCTCAGATTCTGGGCTTTTTGAGCACACAACCTCAGCAGGCTACACAGTTGAGAGAGAATGTGTAACTCAAGATCAAAGATACTCTCTACCACCTACCAGCTGTCCAACCTGAGGCCAATTGCTTGCACTTTCTGACCTTGGTTATACTTCTGTGAGAGCCATAAGCTTCTTCTATGGAGTGGCAGTGGGACAAAACAAAGCAATGTGTATAAAACTCCTAGCCCAGTGCCTGGATCACAGTGGGCCCTCAGTAAGTAGCACCTTCCAGTCATATTTCACTTCATCATTACTAATCACTGCCAATCACAAGGCATGACATCACAAGATATGATGGTCACTGGGCATCTGTGGCCTTACTGGTGGCCTCTCCTCTTCTCTGTCCTCATCTTCTCACTCCATTCCATTGCTCGTGCCTCTATTCAGCCTTTCACCAACTGTTCCTACATCCATAGGTCAGCTCCTCCTTGGTCCCTCTGCAGTAATCAGGTAATGCTTCCTGAATGTCAAGAAACTACCACTAGAGCCACGTGGCCCCTGAGATGTATGAGGGCTCCCCACTCCCACCTCCTTCTCTCCAGATCCACAGTTCACATGCATGTCCCCATGCCACAGGCTGCAATCCCTCTGCTTAGAAGACTGTCCATTGCCCTGCTCACCCCACCCAGAACTGGTCCTGGTGACTCCGTCATGGACTTAGAGACTATGCCACTCTCCTTGACAAAGCCTTTCCTCATACCCCAAGTAGACATTTGTTTATTTCTCTTTGTGAGTCTACAGTATATATAGATCATTGACCAAATCCAGCCCAAATGTTTGACCAATAACAAACTAAGGATGATTTTGATATTATTTTGGTTTGGGTTGGAGTTTCGTTGGTGTTTGTAATGATAAGTGTTTGTTTGTCTTGTCTTGTCTTGTTTTTTTGTATTCTTGGCTTCAAGGAATTCAAGCAAGCTAGACAAGCACTCTCCCACTAAGTTATATATCGAGCTCTGGTTTTGACATTTTCAAGAGTTTGAAATAACAATAGAAAAAGAAGAGAAGGAGGAGGAGAAAAATACCCTGGAATGATGGCTCATGCCTATAACCCCAGAATTCATGAGACTAAGGCAGAAGAATCAGTATAGATTCAGGGCCAGCTTGATCTACACAGTGAATTCCAAAACAGCTTGGCTACAGAGTGAGATCCTGTTTCAAATAATCCAAAGAGCATCTGTAGTTATATCCAAACATGGCTGACTGCATACACCCCCACAGTTATTGTCCAAGGCTGCTTTGAACAACAGTGGCAGAGCCAAATCATTGCCACAGAGATCATATGACTTGGGACATCACAATACTCCTTCTCCAGTCCTTGGCATTAGGGAATGTTTGCTGTCCCTGAGTTATGCCATACTTTTGTTGTCCCCTTTGATGGTCCCAGCTTCCATAGAAGGGATCAGGTAATACCCATGTTCTTTTGCCCCTCCAACCTTGTGGTGTTAACGTCTCCTTGAGACCCTTCCCAAATTAAAGCACAGAGTTAGAAACTGTAGCCTGGTAGACTGTGATGACTTGTTTAAGAGCAAGCAACTAGAAAGAAGCATATTCAAGTGTCAAGCCTAGAAGTTTTACCCTCCAAGCTTAACACTCCCTTCATTATGTCTCATGTTGTCCAAACATGGTACCCAGAGAATACCTTAGCTTTGGGGAACTGGGATTCCTTCAGTGATGGAAACCTCAGACCAGAGAAGAAGCCCCAGGAATGTTGGTTATATGGGGTTTATGAGCAGTATTTGTCTAATAAAGTAACTTCTGAACATCTCACATCCTCTGATCACTGTCACAATAATGGAAGGCATCTCCCCGTGTGCTTTTTTTCCCCCAGTGCTGGCACGGTGCGGGAGCTCCTGGGCCTGAGAGGCGGAGATAAATATAGCTGTTCTTTACTCACTAGTCAGGCTGCCTGAATCCACAACAAATATACATTGTCACCTGACACACATCAAACCTGCACACATGCTCATGAAAGCAGCTCTGCTTGCATCACAGACATTTCCCAGATCAACCCCAACCTGGGAAGGGGCACCGGTTTCTCTAATATGGTCCCAACTGGGCTATTTGGGGGTTAAGAGGAGGCAGGTTGGGGTTCTGTCAGAAGGCATTTTTTTTCTAGTGAGGACAGGATGAATGGTGTATAGAAATTTTCTCACTAGGTCAGGACTATATGGCCCCTGGAGCTCCCATAGCATCCAATCCTAAAGCACCCTGTACTTAACAAACATTCAACCATGTCAGGATCTCAGAGTGGAAGTATAGAAGAGCTGGGTGTGGCCAGGGGTATGGGGACAAAGCAGAGCTCTTACGTAACATCTTTACAAATGTCCTCATAGTCAACTGTGGCTTGCCTCCCATCTCTGTCTCTCAAGACATCAGTATCAGAATCATGAGGTGGTGATATACACAGTTCTTCAATTCTTCAATTCTAGGTCCATGTGCCCTCTCCTAGCTCAGCCTCTCCAGCTTGTGCTCTATGTCTTCTATGACTCTCTAATTCCCAGAAACCCCATTCAACTTTGTTCAGAGCCTTCACTCTTTATATTGTAGTCTAGAAGTCATAAATTCTTCCAACATGGGCATCATTCTCTGTGTTCTTGCTGTCCCCATTCTCCCCATACACACATAGAATTACTCCCCAATTTTTTTTGAAAACTTTACCCTAGTATTTTTCAAATCAACAGAAAATTAGTCCCTAGGCAAACTCTCTTACCCGTCATAGCCTTCCTCACTGGGTTCTTGGTTTTGAAGAACCTGAGCATATGTGAATCAGATATACCTAGTCAAATAGTATTCTACCAACTCAGACCAGTTTGTGTAGGCTTTGTTCCTGGGGATCTAAGTCTCTCTTACTCTGAGACTGTTCTGGAGATCCCCAGTACTTATCTGCATTCGCAGGACTAGGTGCAATACCACAGCACTCATCAGACCTGAAGGTTGACTCTAGCAAGCTATGCACACTCCAATAATAATGCTACTTGAAACAAATTAACAGACCAGGTTTGTCTATTCAAGATGTAGATAGACATCTCCCATACCAATTTCTTGACATACTTCTTATGACTACCTGGCTCCATGTGGAGTGGCTTTTCTCTGGCTGGTGACTTCAGAAGATAATGCTTCCTCTCTTACGTTTTTTTCCCCTCTATTTTCTCCTACTGAAGAAACTGAAGTTTCTGCAGCACCTTGGCAAGCCTAGAAATCAAAGTGGAATATAGAAAGATCTCAACGTGGGTTGAAATTGCATCTCTGCTGAGTGGTAGTTATGTAATCTGGTGCACACCAGACTTCTTTGGGGTACAATATCTTCATTTGTAATATAAGGATAGGAACACCTACCTCTAGTGGACAACTGTCATATTTGGCGACCCAGGAATGAGTCTCTTGTCTTCTAGCATCAACATCATAATTTTCCTTTAGGAAGTCCACATCGTGCTCATTCGTAGTGCAAATGGTTGAAATCGGGCTTATTAGTTACTTGATGCTGTGATCAAATACAGAACAAGAAACAACTTCATAGAGAAGATCCACGCCTCTCCTTTGCTACCCACCCATCTTTGTGTCCTCTTTTACTTATGTATTCATTTATCATTTTGAATTCATTAAGTCCACATATTCTTGGATGTGTGACCTTCCACTATGTGGTCACAGGGTAGTAATTGACCACTGTGTGGTCAACTTACCAGGGCCTATACTCATAGGAAACTGATTCTCCCTCTCCAGCAGCTGTCAATTGCTAGTAGTTCCTCCCTGAGCTGTGGGACTTGGTGCACATCTCTGCTCTTCATCTTGGGATTTGAGCTGGCTTGATCATGTATGGGTCTTGTGCAGGCTGTCACAACTGCTACGAGTTCATATGTGTAGGTGCCCTGTTAAAGCCAGAAGACACTGTATCCCATAGCCATCCACCACTTCTGATCTTTACATTCTTTTTGCCCCTTCTTCCACAATGATTCCCTAAGCCTCAGAGGAAAAAGAATGATGTAAATGACCTATTTGAGGATGAGCTTGTCTGATGAGGACTGAGAGATGCATTAATCCATGGGTATAATGGTAAGTTCTTAGGAGTCAGTTTAATTCTGTGTCCATTTATCAGAATACAGAATAAGAGAAGTATGTTCTTCCTTAGAGGCTATGACTTATCTAAGGTTCTTGGCCCAATAATGGTGTGCCAGGTGTGGGTATCATCTTGTGAAGCAGGGCTTGAATTCAATCAGAAAGTGGTTAAATGTCCTTCTTTAGGAATTAGTACAGAAGTTAAAATCAAGTCTAAGGCTGTTGATAGCCATCTCCGATGCCACATACCTATTTGACAAGTAAGCCAATTCAGAATAAAAGAGAAGTGAAAACCTCAGAGGATCTGGAGGCCATCAGTTAAGGGCCTGGATCCAGCCATCTCTGAAAGTCAATAAGTTTCCTCTTCAGTTTCAACTAGTGTGAGTTGGATCTCTCAGTGGTGACTAAAAGGACTGACTAATACCCTACCTTGGGGCCATTGTCAGAATCAAATGAAACAGCATATGTGATCACCTAGCAGACCGTTGGCACATAATAGGAACTCATTAAATATTAGTTGCCTTTGCAACAAGAGGAAACAGGAAAATGCCAGTGGACACAAGGCTGAGAACACAAGAAGAACACATAACAACATAGCAAGAGCCTGGAGGTGCTGAGAAGGGAAGAGATCAAAGCACAGTGGAAGGCTTGGTCTGGGCTAAGAAAGGGACCTTGCTTCCCTGAGGGCAGTGTGAAGAAGCCATGGAAAATGTACAAAGACCAAGAGGCTGGAGGAGTTCAGGTAAGGTATCTCAGTGTCCGTAGAGCTAGAGTCAGGGTCTTCTGTAGAGTGGGGAGCATGAGTACATCTGGAGGGTTAAGGAAAGTCACAAATTGACTCATCAGCCAGAGCTGCTAAAGAAGACAAAAGGGAGACAGCTCCAGAGAAAGGGACCACCACCCATGGAAATGGAGACTCCAGTTGAAAAATTCATGATTTTCTGTTTTCCTCTAAAGACTCTCCAGTCCTGGTTTTTGTCTGTCTCTTAAGGTCTTTCTTCAAAGGTACTGTAGTCAAAGACCCAAGCTCAGGCATCTCAATGCACAGCCCTCCTCCACCTCTCTTGTTCTGCTAAAGAAGGAGAACTTGGTTCCCAGTAGTAGCTACTCTTCCCACAGAACCTCTGTCTGTGATCCTGGGGTTCACTTTGCCTCCACTATTTCCTTCAGTCCTAAGGCTTACCTTCTTCCTACCTCAGGACTTCACTGGAAGTCAGCCATATGGTCTCAAGCAGCCCAGCACCAAGACTGGGCTCTAAGCAAACTGTTGTCAATGCTCCTTTGGCTTGCTCCTTTATTCCACTGAATTGGAGGTTGGAAACTTTTTCAGTAAAAGACCATACAGTAAATATTCTAAGCTTTCTGGTACATGCAGTCTGTGTAACAACTAACTAGTGAACTCTACAGTTGTGGAGCAAAAGCAGTCAGAGACAGCATGTCAGCAAAAAAGCATAGCTAAGCTTTAATAAAAGTTTACTTATGGGCATTAAAATTTGAATTTCATGCAGTTTTGATGTATTGTGAAATATTATTCCTCTTTTAGATCTTCATCAAAGCATTGAAAGTTGTAAAACACACACACACAAAAAAAAACAAAAACAAAAAATCTTCAACTCATAGGTCACAAAAAAATAGGCAGTGAAACAGATTTGGCCCGTGGGCCATAATTTGCCAAACCTTGTCCTAAACCACAGCTGCAATAGCTGTCATTTGTCACACTCACTCTCCATTCAGGACTCACTGCTGGCTCCCTATCTGATCGCCACCAAAGTCTCATTGGATTTGAAGGATTATCCTTGTTGCAGAACATGGAAAATGTATTTCAGGGAGCATTGGTGACTTGTCTTCAACTCTACGCTGGTGATAGCTGGTATGAGGGGATAGCTGGTGTTCCATGTCCCTCTGACCCTCCCACTGCTAGCAAATGTTCTCACCTCTTCCCTGAAGGACCTGCTACTGGTCTGGTCTGTAGTTGTTTACATGCTTGGCTTGGTTTTCTTACAAAGCACAAGTTGCCTACCTGAGAACAGTAATGTGTCCATGTCTTTCCACATACGGCCTGACACCATGGCCAGCCCATCTTAGCCACTTAAAAGAGAAAAGCATACCCTGTACTTGTTGCATTCCTTTCAGTTCAATACTTCAAGCCTCAAAGGGTCTTCAAGGCTGCCCAGAAACCCTGGTATGTTTTGCTAGAAATTTCTGTCTCTCTCTGAAATAACCACAGAATGCCTCCTCTTCTTTTGCTCTGCCTTCTTCATGTTCTTCCCAGTAGTTCTCCCAATCCAACACACCTTGCTCTCAGCCTCTGATCTCCCTTTTACAGTTCTGCAAGAAGAGAAAGGCATAGCTTCACTGTTAGCTCTGTTTCATGAAGCCCCTCAGGATCAGGTCCCCCCAACCTATCTCCTTTGCACATTTTCTCTCACACTCAACATCCAACCCCGGTCTCAACAAGCCTGAAGCTATTCCTTGAACAGGCAAAGTACATTCACAACATGGGGCTCCACCCCTTCCTTCCCTCACTCACTCAACTATTTACTTCATTCCTTCCTCTTTGGAACTTCCTGGACAAGTTTCCTTCCTACGAAGTCTCCCTGAGATACCCTGACTGTCATCACTGGTTTTCCATTTCAACTTTATTCTTTTTTCCAACGTCTTACTTTCTGACATACACCATATATACATTTGTCTGTGTGCTTCATTTGTATCACCCAATGATTGGCAAAAGCTTAGCTATGGCAAGGACGTGACCTGATCGGCTCAGAGATGTAACCCTGTCCCCTAGAACAAGGACCATGCAGCGAATACACACAAAACAGTTTTGACTGAGCTAAGACGGCCCACAATCCCCAGAGGATTTACTTTATACTATTTATTTTAAATGTCCTACCCCTAAAACCTCTTGCCCTTGTGTCTGAGCAGGCCTCCTCTCCTGGAATTAGAGGAGAATGATTAGAGACTTGTAAAAATGCTACGTAAAGCATCTTTATCCCCCCTTCTCCGCCCTCCCTGCTCTGGACAGCATCTCCGGAGCCTGCTGGCGCGTGAGCTGTTTTTGAGGCCTTGTAAACTTTCTTTAACTTGGGAAGCCCAGGGTTCTGCTAGAAACCAACAGTGCAACTACAGGGCTTTTAAACTGCCGAGTTCCTTGGCTCTCTTCTCCCAAGGGCCCCCTCAAAAGCAAGATTGTGTTAGGCTAAGGAGAAAAGAGGTGAGAACACTTCACTAGAGAGGAGGGTGTTTCCCAACAGCATAGCAACTGCTTGCTATGGGTAGTCTGGACGGCTAGCATAGACTACCTTGATAATAGAGAGGGTTTACACCCCAAATCAGGACCTTAAACTGAATGGTGAGATTGTAAGGTTCTGCCAGACAAGGAACAGTTAGATACAGGGCATAGAGGTACTGTGTTCAGAGTTAAATCCATTTCCTCGGCAAAGAACCCTGGAGTTGGCACTATCTGCTTCTCCAGCTGCATCCCCAAGGATACCACCTGGGACCCTGAACACATGTCTGTCCATTAGGCGCCTGTTCTGGCACAAAGATTTTATTGGTTTGTGTATCTGTAGCTGCTTGGGGCTCCGTGACTGGTTTTCAGATGCCTGGAGTGTGTGATTAATCAATATGTACTGGATAAAGAAATTTCAGAAAGGTAGGAGTCTGAAATGCTTAGAAAAAAAAAAAGATTCCAAACAAAACTACTTTGCAAGAACTAATAGAAGGATAAATTGGCAAAGGAAGAGCTGGGCCCCATCTTAGTTCAAAGCTACCAATCACATCATAGGACCACAGGACTGAAGGTCAGCACTGGGCTGTTCTAACTTCTGTTTTGTCCCTTAGAATGGACACATTTTCACCATAAAATTTTAGCTACCTGGGAACAGAGAGGAGATGCTAACCCTCCCTGAAAGCAAAGGGTACCAAAGCTGGAGAGGACTTCATGGCTCTTCTAATCCAACTTCCAAAGTAAAAAACACAGAAGGTATGTGTACAGACTTCTATGTACAGAATCCCTCACACTCTGTCAGGACTTCTGGAAGTAGAGCAAGCACTGTGATCCTGGTGTTGTGAGGAGACGTGAACAAATATCTATTCACCTCGGACAGAGAAATGAGGACAGATCAAAGTATAGATGCCACCAACATCCAACATGGTGAACTAATGAATTGTATTGGGGTTACTTCCTTATAGGAATAGAGATGAGGGGTTACTTACAGTAGCAGAAAGACTAAAAAATACCTGTGCTACCACCACCACAAAAGCCCGCCCCAGCATAGGTAATAGCTCACAAAGTTGGAACCCTGGGGCATATTGCTCAGCCTGTAAGTCAGAGAGCATTCTTCTGGAGGGAGGGTTCTTTCCACCAGTTCAGCTGGTCTCTTGTGTCTTTCAGGCTGCTGGGCCTGTCTGAGGGTGACTGTCTACAGAGTTGACTGTTTATATGCTCTTGGGAATAGAGGGGCCTGGTTAATCTGGTCAATTTCAGGAACTTCCTGAAACTATTTTGAGCTCTTTACTTCTTATTTTAAGGGGTTTCCCTAGAGCATTTTGCCTTCCCTCAGAACATCCTGTGGTTTCATCTCCCTGTAAATATCATGTCTTAAGAAGTTCCCCTCAAAGATGGAAAGTTGGAAGGGAACTTCTGCACAACACCTGAGGACAGAGGTACTTCATCCCTCAGGACTTGTCCTTCATTCTTCAGAGGGATCTAGCCCTTTGCAGGTACCAGGCACAGGTGACTCCTGGTGTATGAGAGACAGCATGGAGGTTCTTTTTGTGTTCCCCCTGACATCCTTTGAAGAATGGTTCAGAGCCCCTCCAAAGCTGCTACACTCTGAGGCGACTGAGTAGCTCGAATCTCACCCTCGCAGTGCATGCACCCTCCATAAAGAGG
The DNA here is from genome assembly GCF_008632895.1 of Mastomys coucha. Lineage (NCBI taxonomy): Eukaryota > Metazoa > Chordata > Mammalia > Rodentia > Muridae > Mastomys > Mastomys coucha. Next base: position 68,687,394 of record NW_022196904.1, read on the forward strand.
ATGCACTAATCCTGGCCAACGTTTTGTACAACTAAAACACTCAGAGAATATTCACACCCATGCTAGGGGCTGGCTGTGACTCCAAATAAAGAAACTGAATCTCTGAGAGGCCCAACAACTCTCCCAGGTCATCTGCCTAATAGGTGGATGCCCAGAACCCATAGCTTCTGACCTAAAGTTGGTATGCTCAGCTCCCCCATGACTGGCAATAAGGTGACCGTCTTACCTGCAGAGGATGGCTATGGGCTAGATGCTGCCTCCATGGATTTTGTTAGTGGCCAAAAGATGGCCAAAGGAGGAGGAGGAGGAGAGTGGGCTGAGAGTCCATTCCCAATAGATGGTGTCTTAATCACCCCCTCTGGCAAGTCAAGAGGAAGATTTTGCTGATGCGATGCGCCTCCCCACATCCGGCCAGGAACCAAAGGAGCAAGGAGAGCTCACCAACCTAAAGTGCTGTATGAAAGCCCATTAATAAACCTCCTGGCAAGGACACAGTGTGCACCATTCATAAATCTGTGGCCTGTGGGGAAGGAGCCACGGAGCCACCTGTGGAGCGGCCTGGTGGGGGAAATCCAAGGATGCTGAGCTCTGGATATTCTTGAAGTTTCTCTGTAAACTTGGGGTCCTAAGTATCTGCACCACTCAGAGTAGGGGACTGTTATCAGTCTGGGGCCCTGGAGCCTCAGACCCTAAGATGAACTGGTCCTCTCACTTAGAATATAGACCAGATGATGGTGTTGCAATTCCATTATCCCAGGATGCCCAGAAGAATCCAGACAGGAGCCTCGACCTCCTTGTCAGAAGGCTAAAGGACAAACGCATGCAAAATAATTGTTGAGAGCCAGGTCACCCTAAATACTCTACTCCAGTGAATCCCTCAATAACTTGACAAATCCTATCACGATCATCATTTTGCAGAGGTAGAAAATAGAGCTTCATGAAAGTAAAGTCATTTCCTCCATAGAGCTAGTCAACCCAGGCTGGACTGCTCCAAGCTGTCCAGAACATGGTAGGACACAACTAAGCACTTTTCTTTAAGGAGAGGTACAATTCAAACACAGGCTTCCAGGCTTCCAGGGCCTCTCTGCTATTCCACAATGTCTTCCTCTACACCCGTGCTTTTCAACAGGGGACATTAACTTGTCAGAAGACATTCAACATTATGGTTTGTCATAGCTGGAGAGGAAGAAATACTGCTGTCATCCATTGGGCCTAGGCCAGGCATCCTGCTAAATATCCAACAATACACAGGGTGAGACCTATGGCATAGAATTAGCTGACTAAGGTACCAGTGGGACTGGGTTTGGTAAACTGTGTTCCTGAGTCACCAAAGACTGAATTGATTAATGTCTGATCTCTTCCAGGGTCTTAGGTTGACTCCAGGAAGCTCTCAGACCAGCAATATCATGAGTGTTGTGAGGAACTCTGGCATACATGGCTATTCTGTTGTGGGTTTGTAAAACAGGAGGGCAGGTAGGACAACTTTAGAAGGGAAAAGATTCACCAAAATCAAGATGTCTTTTGGGGGCTGGAAAGATGGCTCAGCGGTTAAGAGCACTGACTGCTCTTCCAGAGGTCATGAGTTCAATTCCCAGCAACCACATGGTAGCTCACAACCATCTGTAATGGGAATCTGATGCCCTCTTCTGGTGTGTCTGATGACAGTGACAGTGTCCTCACATACATGAAATAAAGAAAAAAAAATTTAAAAAAGATGTCTTTTTGTAGAGGACTTCTATGCTACATCTAGTATTCTATTAGTCATCTCTGTCTCACTGCGTCAAAATACGTGGGGCACTCAACTTACAAGATTGTTTCGATGCAGGCATGCATTCTGAGGTTTCAATCCACAGTGGCTCAGTCCACTTGCTTCTGGCCTATGGCAGCAGAGATCATCAGGGCAGAGGAGGCTGCTCACCTAGTGGCAGCCAGTAAACAGACATGGAGAGAAAGGGACTGAGATGTTAATCCCTCTTTCAAGGGCAGATCTCTATAAACTTGATTTCCTTTCTACTAGGCTCAACTCTTAAGGACTCCACTAGCTCTTAATAGTGCCACAAAGCCTTCAACATGTGCCTTTGGGGTATATTTAAGATCTAAACCATAATTGTAGTGATCAGTTTTAGATGTCAATGTCAAATGCTTCCCTGGGTGTTCCCAGGAAAACTTGGTAGATGTAGTTAATTCTACCTACAATAAGCTAGTTTTGAGTAAAGGATACCTAGATTAGCTGGACTTGGGTGGCTCCAAAGGCCCTAACAGTAGAGTTGAAGTCTTCCCCAAAGGTGGGTGGAAAGGTCCCACTCTCAGACAGGACCCTCGATGCAGGCAGAGAGGTGCAGCCTGCTCTTGAGATTTCAGCCTTTCCCTGCCAGCCCCTACCCCCCACAAAGCCAGCATTTCTTTATAAAGTGATCATCTCTGTCTGCTTGGCTGGTTAACCCTGCTTACTACAACTAGCTCGCTATCTCCAAGAGGAAAATAAAGCTTTATGACAATTCCCAGAGTGATTTGTCCAGCAGAGCCTTGAATTTGAAGAGCATCCTATGGGATCATATTCCAAATGTCTTTTTCTGACAAGCACTAACACAGGAGAACTAGGCAGTTCAGCCAGTCCTTCAGCCTGGCTTCTAGGGATGGTATCGGGTTCTTACTATGGACAGGGGATCCTCACCACTACATGCTGTCTGACACTTGCCCCTCTCCACGACACAGGAGGTGGTCCTCTTGCATCCATCCTGGGAGCAGATCCAACACACCGTGACTGAGACATCTTAGGTCTAGATCTTTGCTCTAAGTAAGCACAGCTGATAAACCCCATCCCCTGAGCACACAGTCAAAACGGCATGGTTTATGCAGAGCACCTGGCACACAGTGGGTGTTCAACTCCTGTGCCAAGACCCTCCCCCTCTGACGACAAGCTGTGCTAAAATGGGCCTCCTACTATATAAGGAATAAGCAGGGTTTTTAAACCACTCAATATGGGCAGCAGTTGCCAAATGATGCTACGGAGCTCTCCTAGGCCCTAGGCCCACCCTAAATTTAACAGGCTTGTGTTTACAAACCCAAATCCATGCATCTCTGAGGCTCCCACACATACCCCAGCTGTCCGCCTCAAGAATTCCGTGTGGAGAGTCTCTGGCAGAGTCCCCACCAGCTGGTAACTCTCAGCGTGTTCCTGACACTTGGTCTGAGCCTTAGGCACACTATTAACAGGAGAGAATCAGGAGCTCCTCCTTCTTCTACCTGAAGACCTGTAGGACTCTGAGCTGGGGGATCCCAACAGGATTCTGAGGCTAAGGCACACGCAGAAGACTCTAGTAGTTAAAAGATGCCTCCTGCAGAGCCTGGCTTTCCTGTCTCTCTGTTCTTTACTCATTCTCTATATGTACTAGGCTGACACACACCCACAGCATCACACCTTCCTACAACTCAGCCATCCTGAAACTGTCCAATGACAATGAACACAGCCCAGAACCCAGAAAGACCCAGAAGCCTCTAGACTGGACAGAGAATGTAGACTGGTTCTCTGAACCACGTGCAGCGCCGTAAGCCTTCCGTCAGACCTTATTTCCCTTCCTTATGGGCTGCTTCTCCAACTGAGGGACATCTAAATTACCAGACAGCTTGGTGAATACAGATTGCTGGCCCTACCCTACCCAACCCACCCCAGAGATTCTGATTCGGTAAATCTGGAACAGGGCCTGGAGAACCAGCATCTCTAAGGAGTTTCCAGGTGAAGCTGATGTCACCAGATCAGGGGCTGCTCTCAGGTTAGGGGGTGGCTGCTTTACAGATTGGATGAGTAAGCCCACTGATTCCAAGTAATCCTGAATCAGAATGGAATCTCCCTCTACACAAGTGTGTGTGTGTGTGTGTGTGTGTGTGTGTGTGTGTATGTGTGTGTGTGTGTGTGTTGGGGGCGGGGCAGATGCCAATAGTGGTGAGCCTCAAGAAAGAGAAAGCCAGGCTGACAGCTGCAGGAAGTGACAGTTGACAGCCTGAGAGCCCAGAAAGAGACAGTAAACTATAAAAAGCAGACTTAAGAGCTCAAAAAGCAAAATGGGCTGAAGCCGTCTCTGTGGGAAACAGTTACTATATTCTCCAGTTTCATCCTAAGGAAGAACTCTGTCCAAGCACTGTGTGTGTGTGGCCCTGAGATCCGCAGTGAAGACCCTATCATGTGAAGGAAGTTATGCTTAGACTGCTTCCAAGGGCAGGGAAACATAAAACTTAATATTCTAAAAATCGACATCTAATTCATTGGCAGTAAAGATCATCAGGGGGTTTAATGGGTTATAAACTTGGCAATATGAAAAACTTTTCACCGTGAACTAATCCATTTGCTCAGTTTTCTAGGTTCCTACTGTGTGTGTGCACCTGCACATATGTATACCCGGCACCCATATACAGATACATATCTGATATAGAAACATTCTGTGGGGTATTGAGAGATATCATGGGCTATAGAGGCCATGCTTAGCACACACCAGGCCCTGGGTTCCAATGTCATCATCAAATTGCTCCATTAACTAATGTAAACAATACAATTCACCACTCCCCATACCATAGCCCCTTTATCATTTCTTCCTTGGCCATCAAGACAAGGCTGGGCCCCATCTGGAGCTCTATTTGCATACCTAATTGTTCCAACTCTGTCTTTCTCTCCACACTGCAATGGAATAAATTCAATAGCCTCTTTCTGAGCTTTTCCATTCCTAGTAGGGCAGAACATAGCAGGTGCTTAGTGAATGGACGTTGTTTGAAGGCATATCCTTAACCTTGCAGTATCTAAGTACATGTACACACACACACACACACACACACACACACACACACACACACACACTCATTTATAAAGAAAATGTAGGTCAAGGAGTTTGAGTGCACGCCTCTAGGCAGCCCCAATTTCTGAAAGCAGGCTTAACTGTGCTTATTTCTGCTAGCAAGGGAGCGTGGAGGTCCTCCGCAGAGAGTGCTGTCTCTCACACTTCCTGATTTTAATCAGAACTACATATTCTTGTTGAGGTGCCGACAAGGAAGAGGCTGCAAACTCAATTAGATCACTCCTAAGTCTCCATCCCATGACTGTTCTAAGGAGCCAGCTTCTATCCCTCCACCCTTCTTTACACCCTCCCCCAAATACACATCAAATCCCAATTCCCTCTCTCTATATTAAATATCCTGAGAAAGTCCCATTCATGGGACAGAGCTCTCTGTTCTCTGTCCAGCAGGCAGAAATAAGAGAAAATCATGATTTCCATCATCCATAGCACACCTGCCTGTAAATAAAGTACATTAAGAGATATTACCTCAGGCTTCTCTAGCTCTGTGGGACTCTCACAGGCTAGTGGAAAAGGTGAGAGAAGCAGGGAGGACAGGATCTCACTGACAAAAATGACTGCATGAATGAAGGAGGCTTCAAACACATGGGAAGGCTACCAGACACCCTCCTCACACTGAGAGTCCATCTTCCTTCCCTGAGCCTCATGGCAACTGGAGCACACTCCATAAGAACTCTGAGATTTGCTATGTGAGCCAAGAGCTTCAGAAGTTTCTTTCAAGAAAAAATCCAATGAGCTACAATATTCTATCATCTATCTATCTATCTATCTATCTATCTATCTATCTATCATCTATCAATCATCTATTTATCTATCATCTATGTGTCTATATTTTACTCTATCTCTTCTCCCTTCCCCTCCTTCCCTCCTTCCCTCCCCCCTCTCTCCTACTCTCATTTTTCTCTCATAAAGGGTCTCATTAAGTATCCTAGCTGTCCTTCAACTCAGAATCCTCCTCCAAGTCTCTGAAGTACAGAATCTAACTTTGTAGTGCAATAGTCTTCCCTGTTTGTCACTGGTGTCCCAAAGGCACAATTCTCAGGAATGACTTTTCCTCGCAGAAGTCAGGATACACTAGAATCTCACTGACTTTCAATGACAGAGACAAAAATAATCTCATCCATGTTTTATGTCTGCCATGAGTTACCAAAGGCTCTGCTTCAAGAACTAGGCCAGAGGAGCACCTAAACCAAAGATGCCAGCCACTGTAGCAGAGGAAAAGTGCATGTGATAAGCACGTGCTGCCTGAAGCCAGTCCTACAGCCATGCCACGATTCTAAAGGATGGGATACCACATCCTCCCCTCAGGAAGAAAACCTAGGAGAAGGACACAGAAAATGAATGGGGCAGGATGCCCTGGAACTTGGCTCCTCGGCCCTCCCTCCTCCTATCACACACAGTCAACCATCACTTAATGACAGGAAGGAGTTCTGAGAAGTGTGTCACTTGGCAGTTTCCTTGTCGTTGGAACAAAGCAGTGTACTTAAGAGAAATCTTCTTTAGTCGGACTTTTTATGTGATCAAGATTCACAGTAAACACAGAATGAATGAGGCTGCTGCTGGTGTTAATTGTTTTAGAGTAAACTATTTTTAAGTAAGTGGAGGACTAGTGCAATAAGCACACAAACCAATAGGAGAGCTGTGCATTGTTACCGATTTTTATGCAGCTGGCACGGGTCCATGTTACATTTTTGTAAGAGTGGAAACATAATAAGCCATCCACCATCACCACAGGTTCACCCTATAGTGTTGAGATGGCTACAACATCAATAAGTGATAGGGATCCTTCGGCTCCATCCTATTTCTGTTATGTAATCATGTTCTGTAACCACCATAGTATGGGGCCCATTGTTGACTAAAATGCCACATTGCCTCTCATGACTGTTCACTTATATTTCATCACCTACACCATCCATGCCACCGTCATTCACAGTACCATAAGACTCCACCACCACCACATTCACCAGCCTCATCGCAACCACACCGACATCCTCCGTATCAGCAGCATGCCTTTGCCAAACCCTCCCCGAAAAAGACAGCTTGTCTGGAGGAGAAGCCATCTGCTAACAGTTCTCTGAGGAGAAATATCAGGGAAAGGGAGACTGAGGCAAAGAAGGAAGGAGAACGAAAAAGAAGGGGGTGCTTACCAGAAAGGGGATGCTTCATAACAAATGCACCAATGCACCAACTGCACCAATGGTTCAGTCTTACAGATCATGTTCAGATTTTCTAGCCTACCTGCCTTACTTAGTAGTTCTTCTGAGAGGAGTGGGAAAGATTTCGTGCAGGCTCTTTCCTGACCTCCATGTCCCACTGTCAAAATCAACGTGTAGAGCATGTACTCTATTACTCTTCTGAAAAGTGTAATCTGGCCTCACCACACAACCTCTAGAAAGACTATAGAATCTAGGTGTCCAAGGCATAGGTTGGCATGGTACCCAGTTTCCCCGGGTTATACATACTACCTGCTATAATCTTCCATCTGTAGTGGTACCGGCAGCAGCAACAGCAATCTGGATTTCTTGCTGTGGGAACAACAGTGTGAGTTCTTGCTAAGGCTGCTCAACTGGAGAACAAGGCACATGGTGAGGCCCAAGGGGAGGAAGATATGGACGCATAGACTGGGGTGGCACACAATCTGGGTCCAGCCACATCTATGAGTGTTCATCTATAATAATATATGTATCTTGTGATGGTTTGTATATGCTTGGCCCAGGGAGTGGCACTATTAGAAGGTGTGGCTTTGTTGGAGTATGTGTGGCCTTGTTGGAGGAAGTTTGTTACTACTGGTGTGGGCTTTAAGACCATCATCTTAGCTGCCTAGAAGTTAGTATTCTGCTATCCTCTTTCGGACAAAGATGTAGAACTCTCAGCTCCTCCTGCACCATGCCTGCCTGGATGCTGCCATGCTCCCACCTTGATGATAATGGGCTGAATCTCTGAACCTGTAAGCTAGCCTCAATTAAATGTTGTCTTTATAAGAATTGCCTTGGTCATGGTGTCTATTCACAGTTAGGGTAAAACCCTAACTAAGACATATGGAGACAAAGATCTAACTATTTGTGGGTGCTAAGTTTCATTCTCCTGCAAAGATTTTTGGAAAGGTTAGGAAATAAAGCTTCCTTTGTCAATACTACTGCTCCTAGACAGGGCATCATGCAACATCACCTCCACACAGCATCCATTATGACTTCTCTGATAGGATGACCTAGACCTTCATCGGCAGAAATCTAAGTCCTTGGTTACCTGGACTTATTGAACTATTGGTGTTGTCTACTGTAGTATGAACACCAGCTCAAGGGTTTTCTTTTGATTCCTAACATACTATTCTTTGTCCCCACTATGATGACCAAACCGGTTCCTTGTAATAATCAGAATCAGTCAAGTCCTACTCAGTAATTACTTTCTCTTCCAATTGGCTTGCATCAGAACCCCAAAGTTTCCAGGCTATAGCTGTAGTTTCTAGTTAACAGAAGCCCTGCTGAGTTACTTTTTATCAAAGGTTTCTGGAACTGTGAGCTGACAGAAAGAACCTGGACAGTAGATGAATGAGCGTCCATGGTTTTTGACTCCTGTGAGTGACACCTACTGCTCAGATTGACAGCCCTTTTCTGTAGCTACGGAGTTGTTCATAGGGGTGTTTTTTATCCATTTTTCTGTTCATGTCATGAATCTTATTGAAGGGTTTTCAAGGTAATCCTAAACTCTTGAAATAATCCTCATCTGGCTCTGACATATTTTTACATATTGATGGATTTTGTTTCCTACCATTTTGATTAGGATTTAATATTTTTAATTATTTTATTCTATTCTTGAGGGAGATGGATGGGTTTTTTCATGTCTTTATTCATGTTGGCTTTTTTTTAATAAACTGGAAAGAGTTCCTTCTTCCTTTCCTATCTGAAAAAAAAATGTTTTAATTTGTCACATTTTAGAAAACTGTCATTAGTCGTCTTGATGAGCCCCAGAACCAACCACCAACTGCCGCAATAGTGGTAAATCTGTTATGGAATAAACAACTGCTTTCTGATTCAATCTGAGGAGTGTTCCACAAAAGGGAATTCAGCTTGGCACTGAATGAACTTTAAAACTCTATCGTGGCTGGGGAGAGCATAGGCTCTATGATCAAGCTACTTGTTTTGCTAAGTGGAAATGATATGCCTGTCAAATTGCCTTCCAAATCATTCTGTTTGTGCCTATGGATCAGTTCTGTTGTCATTTTGGTCAGAGAGGTTTCTTTTGAGGTGCACAGCAGTAATGGCAGAGACTCATAATTGGCCAGCATAATGAGAATAAATGACTGTCGGATGTTCAGCCATAAATGGGATCCTTGTCATCCGTTCCTAGGCTCAGGAAACACAATGGCAGATGGAAAGGACAAATGTAAAAGCCAGAGAAAGGAAGGTATGGATGCTGAGGTCTGGGCACTACGTGGCTGATGCACTCAAACTCACAGTAGCTGTGATCACTTGCACAAGATTGGATCCAGCCACATCCTGTCACGGACATGCTCCTTCCTGAGCATTTATATGCAGTGAATGGTTAATTAGAGTGGAGTAGCCACCAGTGAGGTGTTCATGCTTGTGTAAGTTACCCTACTGAATTCATTGAGTCACCAAAGGACCACAGAAGGAGGATTAACAGGGAAAGGAGACCAGTGGGAGTGGACAAGAAGAGAGTGTAAGGGTCAAATATGATCAAAATTCATTATACATGTATATCCTAATTAAGCTTTTTATTATGTACAATTAATGTTAATAAAGTTTTTAAAGAAAAATTTGGCACATTTGTTTCTTTTTTGTTTTGGTTCGGTTTGGTTTTTCGAGACAGGGTTTCTCTGTGTAGCTCTGGCTGCCCTGGAACTCACTCTGTAGACCAGGCTGGCCCCGAACTCAGAAATCTGCCTGCTTCTGCCTCCCAAGCACTGGGATTAAAGGCGTGCGCCACCACTGCCCAGCTGGCACATTTGTTTCTTAACTACTTGTTAGAGATATTTTTTTTTTGCATTTTTATTGTTATATTTTATGTAAATTACCAAAACTTCACTCTATACTTGCATCCAATAGTTAATCAGAGAAAACATAAATTAAACAGAAAAACAAATGTGTCTAGCATTTTAACAACATGGCATGCGCAGCAGCATTTGTCCTTGTTAGAGATTATTGATGAAGATACCTAAGTTTGGCTTGTGACAGATTCTTTATCTACAGATACTTATTATCTGTGGTGCTTTTCATCCTTTCAAACAGTTCAAAATTTCCGGCAGATAAACAATTCCCTTCAGCCTAAAGAATTGCCCGGAGCTTCCATACAGAGCCAGTTTACTGGTAATGAATCCTCTGCTCTCATATGCGAAATTCCATTTGCCTTCATGCTTGAAGGGTGTGTTCACTGAGTGTCAAGTTCTGGATTAAGTCTCTCAGTCAGCACATCACAGATGTTTTCCCACTGTCTTCTGGCCTCCATGGTAACTGAGGAGGAGCCACTGGGAGTTTGAATCACTGTCACCATGGTTGGAATTTAGCATTTTCCTATGGCTGCTGTCAGAATGTTTTCTTTATCTTTGTTTTTCCAAGTGTTCAACTATGATGAGCCTACGTATATGTGTGTGTGTGTGTGTGTGTGTGTGTGTGTCTGTGTGTGTGTGTGTGTCTGTGTGTGTGTCTGTGTGTGTGTGTTTCTCCTTGGGTCTGTTTACAAATCTTCTAGAATGTGTGTATTTCTATTCTCACAAAATGAGAATTTCCATCATATTTGACACACTTTTTTTCTTCTACTTTCTCCTGGGACTTCAGTTCTACAGGTTTGGGGGCTGTTGGATATTGTCATAAATGTCTTGAGATTCATTCTTTTTTATATTAAATCATTTCTCTGTCTCCCTCAGGTTCACTGATACTTTTTCCATTCTGTATTTCCTATTCAATTGATTTCTATGGCTGCTACTATTTTCTCTGCATCACTAACTTTAAAGTAAGTTTATCTTGGGGAAGGGGGTTCTTTATGGTGTAAGGAACTGGTTTTCAGCTTTTTTCTTTTTTTGGACTGAGCATTTTAAATCATAAGGGTTCACCTTCAGCCCACAAATTTTTACATGGTATGTTGTCACTTCGGTTTAGATCAAAGTACTTTTTAATTTCCCTTATGATGTCTTCCATGACCTATGAGTAATTTAGAGGTACATGGCTTCGATTCTAAACATTTGGGGATTTTCCAAGTATCTTGCTGTTATTGGCTTCTAATTTAATTTCGCTGTGCTCTGAGAACAATCTCTGTAATTCCAGTCTTTTTTAAGTTCATCAAGAGGAGTTTGGGGGCCAAGTCTACATTCTAGGATGTGGGGCAGATTTTCTCATCCTGACATTTTCCTTACTGGTTCTATGAATTGCTGGGAGCTGATGTTACTATCTGTATTTGAAAGCTATACCCTTCTCTGTTACCTCCTTGAATTCCATCAATGTTTGTTTTGTGTACATCAGCTTGTTATTAGGTACACCTACCCTTGGACTTATTGTAGTTTATATTCCTGACGAATTGGCCTTTCTTATATTATAAAAATGACCCTTTTGTCTCTGAAGTAGTCCTTAACCTTTCTGATACTAGTATCTGTATCAGTATTCCAATGCTAAGTCTTTATAATGTTTTTAGTCTTCAATCCTTTACCTTCAATCCATGAATGTTTTCAGACTTGAAGTGGATTTATTGTAGATAGTATATAGTTGGGTTGTCTTCATATTTACCCCTGGACACCTCTGTCTTTTCATTGGAGTGTTTATTCTAAAGACATTTTTAAAATACATTGATGGTATCCCACATGTGGTGGGTTTTTTTCCACTAACTTATTTATTCACTTTACATCTTTTTTTTTAATTCACCATTGCTATCTTCAGACACACCAGCAGAGGGCATCAGACCGCCTTGCAAATGGTTGTAAGCCGCCATGCAGTCGCTGAGAATTGAACTCAGGACCTGTGGAAGAGCAGTCAGTGATCTTAACCACTGAGCCATCTCTCCAGTCCTCACTTTACATTCTGATCACAGCTCCTCTCTCCTCCCAGCCCTCTGCTCACATGGCCCCTCTCCTTACACCCCCTCTGCTTCTCCTCTGAGAAGCAGGAGGCCCTCTCTGTGTACAACCCATCCTGGCACATCAAGTCACTACGGGACTGTGCACATCTTCTTCCACTGAGGCCAGACTAGGCACCCCAGTTAGGGGAGCAGGATCCACAGCCAGGCAACAGAGTCAGGGACAGCTCCTCCTGCCTCCAGTTGCTGAGAGACCCATATGAAGATCAAGCTCCACATATGCTTGGGGGGATGGGGCACTAGATCGAGCCCCAATATGTTCTTGGGTTGGAGCCCCCAAAGGGTCCAGGTTAGTTGACTCTACTGATCTTTTTGTGGAGTTCCTATCCCCTCTGGGTCCCTCAATCCTTTGCTTTTAATTCCAGCAATCTGGAGGCAGAGACAGGAAGATCCCTGAATTCAAGGACAACTTGATCTACAGAGCAAGTTTCAGGACAGCCAGGGCTGCACAAGAAACTCTGTCTCACAAAGACAAGAAAAAAACATTCCACTGATGTAGTGGATTTTATTTTCCTCAACTTGCTATTCTTTGCTATTTATTCACTTTTGTCCTTTATCTTTTCTTCATTTTCCTACTCTCTTAGGAACTAGGCAATGTTAAAAAAAGAAAAAAACATACTTCATTTGGTCATCTCATTGCTATTCCCCTAAGCTATCCTATAGGCTATCCCACACTGCTATCCTTCTAAGCTATCCCCATTTGCTTTAATTTTGGTGGCTTTCTGATTATGACACACACCATAAAATATCACACTCTACTTTGAATATGTAGGGGGTTTTTTCTATCTATTAATTCCTGTCTGTATTGGCTGGTTTTGTGTATCAACTTGACGCAAGCTGGGGTTATCACAGAGAAAGGAAATGCCTCCATGAGATCTAGCTGTAAGGCATTTTCTCAATTAGTGATCAAGGAGGGGGTCCCTTTGTGGGTGGTGCCATCCTTGGGTTGTTAGTCTTAGGTTCTATAAGAGAGCAGGCTGAGCAAGCCAGGGGAAGCAAGCCAGTAAGTAACATCCCTCCATGGCCTCTGCATCAGCTCCTGCTTCCTGACCTGCTTGAGTTCCAGTCCTGACTTCCTTTGGTGACAAATAGCATTGTGGAAGTTTAAGCTGAATAAACCATTTCCTCCCCAACTTGCTTCTTGGTCATGATGTTTTGTGCAGGAACAGAAACCCTGACTAAGATACTCTCTATGTATTTTCTTCTAAATACATATTGCTAGTATACTAATTTTCAACAATTGTTTTTTGAAGATTTTAATATCATAAATTTATATTACCTATATTACCATTTTTAGGACAATTCATTCTGCCCTGTAGACATGAGTTTCTACCTGGCATTGTTGCCTTTGAACTTCAAGAATTTCATTTAGGGTATTGCATATGTGAGACATCAAAGCTTTAATCTGTCTGATATCTTAATTTTAAATGCCATCCCAGTCTCTTCTAGAACTTTCTTAACAAGTCAGTCATCAACCTTATCCTTCATTGTTACTTTGCAAGCTTCCTTTTTCCATTTTTTTATTTGGATACTTTAGAAACTCTCCCCAATATGATTTCCTCTTGTTGGATTAACAATATAGTATTTTCTTTGTATTTATATTCTTGGATGTTTATTTGACTTTTTACACTGGCAATTTGCTAATTTTGATAAAATTTGAATACTTTTGACCGATGTTTGTTCAAATATTTTCCCTACCTGACTGATATCTTATTCCTTTTTTCTGTAACTCCATTTATCTATATTCTGAACTTGTTCATATTCCTTTTAGTGGTTATTTTAAGCTCTATTTTTAAAATATTCTCTATCTCTCTTTCCCTCTCTCTTCCTCTGCATGTGTGTGTGTGCCTGTGCATGTATGTAAATCTGTTCAGATGATTTCTGTTAAACTGACTTATTATCTTCTTCATGAGATTCATCTTTTCTATTAAACCTATTTTAAGGTACTTGTTTGCTAAAATTGGGATCTGGACCATTGTGAGCCTTTTCTATTGGTTGATTTTTCTCTTTTCCTTTCTTGTCATAATAATAATATTTAATTATGCCTTGGTATTGTGAATGATACCCTGTAGAGACTGATGCTGTTATCTTTCTTTGAAGGATATTAAGTTTTGTTCTTACAAGCAGTTAAACAGGAAGATCATCTCCATCATGTGGAGCCTTTAAGCTTTGTTGAGTAATCCTTTCTGCTTTCCCCTTAGCTTATGAAACAACTGTTGGCTCCTATAAATGGCCCTTAACCTCCAGACATGGGCTCTTTCTGAGTATTATCAGAAAGCTTTATCAAGCCTCTTTATCTCTCCAGACTCAGAACTCTAAATCGTGTATCCATGGCACTAGAGAGCTATGTGATGTGCTTAACAGGATCCTTAGAACTCTATTCTGGAAAGTCTTACTTGTGTCTTCACAATTATGAAATTTTTGAGAATTTGAAGAGAGTTTGTATGCAGACTTGGGGTTCCCTCTCGAATGACTCTTTTTCTGTATATTCACTTCCCTCAACTTAGCAGACCTGCACCCCAACCTCTCTCCAATAGGAAATCCATAGCCCAGGAAACTCTGTCACATACACTGACATGATTGAGGACATCTTCAGCGAAAAGAGAAATAAACGTGAATTCCCCCACAGGGTCACCTTTCATTTCATGTCTCATTTTGGGTCATTCTACTGTGCTTTCAAATATGTTCAGCATTTCCCCCCAAGATTTTAAAAGCGCTCCTTGTGGGAGAGACAGTTTTCCTATAACCTGAGGCCAGAAACCAATTGAAATTGTGGCAGGGGAGGAGGAAGCAGAGGAGAACATCAGGTGTCATCAACCCAATCACTTTCCACCTTCTTTCCTTAAGGCAGGGTCTCTCACTAGACCTAGTGCTAGACTGACAGACAGAAAGCTCCAGTATCCTCCTGTCTACCCCTTACAAAGCTGGGATTACAGGTGTGGGCCATGCTCAGCTGTGTACATGGGATTTGAACTCATATCCCCATGCCTGTACAGCTAATGCTCACCCACTTGACCCACCTCCTAAACCCTCCTTGAAATATTTTATCATACAACTTGAACCACATTCTAGTCAGCAGTCCACACATCTCACCATCTGAAACCTCCATCTTCAGATTTTTGTCATTTTCTGACTAGTTTTTATGTCAAATTGTACAAGCTACAGTCATCTGAGAGAATGGAACCCCAATTGAAAAACTGCCTCTGTAAGACCAGACTGTAGGCAAGCCTGTTGGGCATTTTTCCTTTCTTTTCTTTTCTTTCTTTCTTTTGTATTTTATTTTTTACTTACTCACTTTACATCGGGCTCACTGTCCCCCTCCCAGTCACCCTCTCCCACAATCCTTCCCTCATCCCACCTCTCCTCCTCTGAGCAGGTGGGGGCCCTCCTGGGCATCTCCTCCCCCCACCCTAGCACTTCAAGTCTCTGTGAGGCTAGGCACTTCCTCTCTTACTGAGGCCAGACAAGGCAGCCTAGCTAAAAGGATGTATTGCACGTACAGGCGACAGCTTTTGGGACAGCCCCCTCTCCAGTTGTTTGGTACACACATGAAGTGACTGATGTAGGAGGGCCTAGCCCATTATGAGTAGGGTCACACCTAGGCTAGTTATCCTGGGTTCTATAGGAAAGCAGGCTGAGAAACACATGAGGAACAAACCAGTAAGCAGCACTCTGCTGTGGCCTCTTCATCCTCAGCTCTTGCCTCCAGGTTCCTGCCCGGTTTGAGTTCCTTCCCTGACTGATGAACAGTGACACACTGTGGAAGCCTTAAACAGGCATAAATTAAACCTTTTCCTCCCCAAGTTGCTCTTAGCCGTGATGTTTTCTTAGAGCAATAGAAACTCTAAGTAGGACAGTTGGTAAGTGTACCAACATCCTTCCAGTAAGGCCAATTTTGTTTAAATTAGCTAGGGCAAGTTCTCTTAATTAAGGGCTCTGACCAATGTCTAGGTTGTATGCTGACCTGTGTGCTCCTCAAGTCTTGAGTGGCATTAACAACACCACCGTAGCAAATGGCCACATGGCTCTCCATGAAAGCACCAAACTCAATAACTTCCACCTTTAACTTTTTCAATTTTTAATTAGCATCTTGGCTTAAAATATCTCAGTTTTATAATGATCGTATTTCCGTGTACAGCTAAGGACATTCCTTCTGGGTGCCAGTAAATCATTTTATCCACAGGTTTTGGACAGTACTTCACTAACACCTTCACTCTGCCTCCTTATTGGTCCGAATTCTTCTTCTTTGCATCAGTAGTGAAGGTCTAAAGCATCGTCACCAAACCATCTGCCTTCCTCCCCACCTCCGTACATACCATACACATGCACATGCCCACACACAGACACACACGCCTTCCCTAGACAGTGAAGGCGGCAGTTCCAAACGTTCACACCCTTTCCTTACAGTGACAGGCAGAGAATCTCAATTAGTCAAGGAGAAAAATAGATGTATATTTCAAACAAGGTGTATGACAGAAGACGCAGAACTCACAGTGAGGGTGCTGGGAAAGCCAGACGGCTGATCTGGGGCCTTTCCAGACATCTTTCTGAGCTTTCTGAGTTAGTGTATCACCCAATTGTCTTCTGAGCTCCCAAATTCTGCACTTGCTAGTAAAGGTGTTAACGGCCCTCTTATTTACTCGGTAAACATCAAATCACATGGTTTTCGTGCTCCGTTGTGTAAGATGTCTTCTGTCCCTTCCAGATGGGTTTCTCCTGGGAGAAACCAAAAATGAAAACAGGCAGAGTTTCATTATAACTGCATTCCTGGATTACTCTTCCTGCTACAACCCGAGGAGATATGAAAAGAAGGACAATGGGTTTGGGGCTAGACAGAGTCAAATCTAGTCTGCATTAAATAACTTGCTGTTTGCATGGCCCTGGGCTCGTCATGTATTAAAAATAATGGCTAAGATACATGGAACAGTAAGAGCTGTGCACTGTTTATTTTAAACACTTTAAAAGACTAATTCCACTTAATCTTTATAATTACCTTCAGAGGCAAGTACTAATGTCATTCCTCTGTCACAAATAAGGAAACAGCATTGAAACATGATCTGAGTGCTCCTGTAGTAGCCTGCAGCCTTCAGTCATGGTGTTGGGTCCTTGGCTTCTTAGATGCTTGGCACGGAGTAAAAGCAACAGCATAGTGTTGTCTGTAACAAATGACCTCATGGTTGGACCTGTCTTTTGCTGACATCAACTCTGGTTTTATGATTTACAAGCTTGCTTCTTCTAGAAATTCTAGGAGGTGGCCAATATATAACATTCATTTTTCTATTGTATAAAATATCTCATGGGTTTTGTGATTTAAATACCATACATTTATTATCTCAAATTTTCCATGGATCAAAAGTCTAACCCATCTTTTCCAGTCCCTGGATCAAGGTGTCATTGAAATATAGGTGATATCAGTTGTTTCCTCATTGAGAGGCTTGTTGGGAATGGCCCACTAGCAAGGCCCTCCAGCTTGTTACCACAATTAGTTTCCCTTATGACCTTATGGCTGAAGTCACTGTATCCTTGTGGATTTTGTGGTACTGGGGGCAGGAGGGAGGCATTGAACTCAGTATCTTGTGTATGCTAAGCAAGAACTCTACCACTGAGCTGATTTCCCAGTGCTAGCTCCTATATTTTAATTACTGAGCCATTTCTACTTCCCACTTCTAGAGAATGCTTTGGAATCCTTAACACTTGACTTTCTTTGCAATAAGTCCCGTTGTTTCTTTAAGGCCAGAAGGAGGACAACCACGATTACTTCTTGCATGTTTCAAGATACAGCCAAATTAGGTCACACTTACCTAGAATAGCCTCACCTTTATTAAGCACAGTCAACTATTAACAATCACGATTATGGCAGCCAGTTTCTTTTTTTTCCATATGATGTAACATAATTTCATGATATCTTGTCATGTTCAAAGTCTCTGACCACACTTAAGGAAAGCGATCAGGCAGAGTAAGCATGGCAGTGGGGAAGGATCTTGGGGATCATCCTAGAATACAGCCTACCACGTCAGACTATTTTAATTCCTTTTCCACTAAAACTCGGCAATATGGATTCTGTTGTCTTCAGCAGAACCTGCTACACAGCAGCAAACAGCACAGGAAGCAGGTCTCTGAGGAAAGGTGGATGCAAGACTAATAGGCTATCTAGTCTGATGGCATAGGGATCCAGCTATGAATAAAGGATGTAACATCGCCAGCCTAATATATGTCGTGACAAAACTGTTCCTTAAATGTTGTCGTCTGGGGCTACCTGAAATGCAGAGTGCAGAATGAAGGCTGTGGGGGCGACAACAGCAGCACTGACAGAATATCATCAGGGCTTCACAAGTGCAAAGACTGTAGAATAGACTGGTGATTTATAACTGCACTGGTGAGCTTAGAGAGTAGAAACGAAAGGCTGGGCTTTTACATTTTCAGCCCAAAGTAGTCAGAGCACTGAGTTTCTATGGCTACTCAGAAAAAAAAAAAAAATCTTTTGAGTTGCTTATCTCTAGCAAGGCTTGTGTTACTTAAAACCAGACTGAGTCTAAGTCTGGGGCTCTGGTTTGCCGA
This sequence comes from Mastomys coucha, assembly GCF_008632895.1. Classification (NCBI taxonomy): domain Eukaryota; kingdom Metazoa; phylum Chordata; class Mammalia; order Rodentia; family Muridae; genus Mastomys; species Mastomys coucha. Next base: position 68,705,879 of record NW_022196904.1, read on the forward strand.
ATGGCACTGGAGCTTGGACTCAAAGCCTTAGCATGTCTTTTGAACGGGCAGTTGTTACAATACAGTAAGACCCCCCACCAGGACTGGGATAGTGCTGGAGCATCCAAGCATCCTAATCCCTAAGACCCACTGAGCTTCTCATCCTCTGAGTCATGAAATAGGTTGCATTTTATGCAAAGTCCCTGAAACGACCTTATGTGAGATAGCTATACTGTAAGGCTTCTCCTTAAGCCCTTGTCCACCCTCACATTTAACTCCAGACCCATAATGAGGGCCAAGTCAGAGGAGGCCAATTACAAAGCCACACTTGGCAGATACTATTCTTTTAAGGATCATTTCTATGGTTTTCACAACATCATATCTGAAAGAAAATTATCAATGTGGTAAAAATGCAGGACATTTCTGTTTAAGTTGTCAAGAATACTAGGACAAGTCCTGGTTCTTGGGAAGATGAAATAAGCTCTCTGCATCCTGCAATTTCTGGTTAGCATGCATATGAGACCCAGGCAGCATGTATGAGACTTCCTAGGGCCTCTGGAAAGTAGTAGAAAGCAGGGTTTAGATCAGAGCTCACAGCATGTTCTAGGTTTCCGATGATATCACCAGCCTGAATTGCAGAATCCCAGAAACCAAATGCATGGACAGAAAGAACCAAAAGAGGTTGCTCCTCATGAAAGATGAAAATAGAGAGCTCCAGGGATGAGCTCAATGGGTAAGAGCATTTTATCTTTAAGCCTGAGAAACTGAGTTCTAATTTCCAACACACACATAAACCTCTGGGCATGCTGCATATGTGCATAATCATAGACTTGGAGAGAAGAGACAGATTCCCCAGAACTGGAAAGCCCTCCTACCAAAAGTGGCAAGCTTCTGATTTAGTGAGACCCTGCCTCCGGGCAACGAGGCAGAGAGTGACGGCACTGAGCACAGAGCAACATCCTGCTCCAGCCTCTGCACACTCACAGGTGCACACAGCACACAGCAGCACACCCAGGTACCTGCAGCGTGCGCGCGCGCGCGCGCGCGCACACACACACACACACACATCAAAGAGGAAAGAAAGGAAAAGAAGGAACGAACCAATAAATGAATGAAGGACAAAAGGTAGTTTGCTCGGAGAACATGAGAAATTTCTGCTTCCCTGTAATGCCACCACCCCCCCAGCTCCTGTTAGCCATCTAATCATTCCCTGATGCTCTGGGTCTCAGGTGTTGGGATGATGTTGTGACATGAGGACATGGATATACTTAGGAAATTTCTACTTTCTGTCAGAGGAAGCATCAAGAAGATGAGGGGACCCTAAGCTGTTGTTTCTATCTCCTTGTGCCATGTAGCTTCAGTCAAAGTAACTGTAACTATGGTCCCAGCTTTCTGTGGACCAAAGACAAGTACCAATGGCCCAGAAGGTCACACAGAGAGAGAAAGGTCCAGAAAACTGATCCTACAATGTTGTCTTTAAATGCCAGGCTCAGTCCTGAGCTTCATGTGTGCAGATCAGACCCTCAACAGCAGACCAAAGACTAAGAGCTGAAACCCCAAGACAGACCACTAATGGCCCAGCTATACATCTGATTAGCACAGCCACTGGGGTGTTACTTTGTGGTGGAGTGCTTGCCTAGAATGCACAAGACCCCAGGCTCCAGCAACAAAGACTGGCAATCCAACAAGCAATGAAATGGTCCACAAGAGGCCTCACTGCCTGTGAGTTAGAACTCACTGCCTATGCCCAGTCGGGTCATTTGCTTGTTTAAACCAAAACACTAACAGTCTCCATGGAGTTTACAAGAGACCCAAAAAAATCCTCTAATGTGATATTTTAAATGTTCAGTATGCAATCTAAAATTATTCACCATAAGAAAAAACACTCAATTCATATGGGCAAACAATCAAGAGACGCCAGTGTAGGAATATCACTGATATTGGAAATGGCACCGACTTTAAAGTAGTTCTTACAAAGTAAGAACCCATTCAAATCAAAAGATAGACATCTCGGGCCAAAAGAAATAGAAGACATAAAAACATAGATAGTCTTAAAACTGAGAGACACATGCACAAATTTAAAAGCTCACAGAACAACTCCACCTCAGAATTAAAAGATTCAATGGATAAAACTATTGTTTCCCCTCAAATGGATCTACATTTTAATATAGTTCCATCCAAAATCTTGACAGGAATTTTTATAGATAAAGCAGGCTAATCAAGACGTGTGTGTGGAGTGCAAACGTGTAATAATCGAGACAATCTGAAGTGAAAAATGCAGTTGTAAGACACACATCACCTACTGAGGGCTCACCCTGTGGCTACAGTAATCGATAACAGGGCATCCTGGGAAACAGCTTGGACATAGGTCAGTACGACAGAATGGCAGGACCAGAAACCAAAACACACAAAAACGGGTCACTAAAGCAAGTCTCTCCTTCGACAAGTTGTATGGAAACAACTTGACATCTTTGTGCAAAGAAAAGAGAATCGTATTCTAAACCTTACAACTTTCTTTTTTAAATGACGTTTGTTTCCTTTTATTGTCT
>NW_022196904.1:68708541-68726821 GCF_008632895.1 Mastomys coucha
TTAGGAATTTTTGGTTGGTTGGTTAGTTGGTTGGTTGGTTGATTGGATTTGAAACTATAATTTAGTTACATCTCTCCCTTCTCTTTTCTCCCTCTCAGCCCTCCCACATGCCCCTCCCCATCTTTCCTTCAAATTCATGGCCCATATTTTCACTAATTCACAGCTTATCTTTTTAAAACCTCAGAATTATTAGAAATCTAAATATAAACTTCTAGAAGAAAACACAAGGGAAAAACGTGACAGCAAAAGTGGGATCCGTAAGGAAAAGTTGGCTTCACCTGGATTGTGACTTGTTCTGTGACCGGCGTTGTTAACACAATAAAAAAGTAGTTTATAAGCCAGAAGAAGGTATATTCAAACCATGCATCTAATAAACATTCTTTATCTAGACTTTTATAAGTATCAAAAATCCATTAAAAAAAAAAAAACAGACAACGCAGGACTCTCTGTGACACTCTGGCTGGGTACCATTGATTCACCCTTCAACGTAATGAGATGTTTTTTCACCACTGGTGTAAGCACTGGAGAGCAAGAGCTGGCTCCTGGGCCAGACTGTGTGCCATCCTGAGGCCAGAGAAACAGTTCTTGACTTGTAGAAGCTGAGCAGGTGAATATGACAGCCAAATCCAGAAGCCCTGCTCTGTAGCTCTGCCCCTTGTTTGTACATAGAGCTGTTTCTCTGGAATACAATGAACATTCCAGGCCAAATGCCTGCACCATTCTGACAAATAACACAAAAGCCTCCCCGGCACTGGAATTAAAAATGCGTGCCACCAAAAACAAAAACCAAAAAACAGACAACCCAGTCATAAAATATAGAAAATGCTTGGACAGAGAGGACATGAATATCAAAACTAGCACATGAAGAATAAATAGTAATCCATTAAAGAGGCACAAATTAACGCCAGGCTGTGCTACATACCTACTAGAGTATCTACATAAAGCAGAAACTGGTAACACCAAGTATTAAGAAGAAAGGTAGCAACTGATGCTCTAAGATGTAGTAGTCAGGGCATGTGCTCATTCTAGCAAGCAGGGTAGCAGTCCTCAGTCAGTTTACCATACACTTACTCTATGACCTAGCAGGCCTGCTCCTTATGCACTTACCCAAAGAAAGGAAATGTAACATTCTCACTGAGACCTGTCTGTGGATGTTTGTAGGACCTCTGTTCATAAGTTTGACAGTCTAGAAACAGCTATGTGTTCTTCAGATGACGAAAATATACACAGGCATTGGGTCCTTTCATACAATGAAGTATTCAGCAGTTGACAAGAAAAGACCTCTGGTGTATGCCACAGAAATAGGTGGATCTTGAATGTATTGTATTATATGAAAAATGCCAGTTAAAGGCTATGTGATCATGATTCCATCCGCATGACATTCTCAAGAGGGCCAAACAGTGGTGGAGAAATCAATGATTTTGATTGGATTGCGATTAGGAGTGAGATACAGATGTAACTAGAAAGACATCATACATAGGAGTTTTGGAGGTGGTAGAATTATTCCGTACATTGATTCTGATGGTACTTACACAAATCTATGTGTGTTAAAGCATGGAATTATATTCCCCAAGGTCAATTTTGCTATATGTTCATCTTTAAAAATAAAAACACACATAGTAAGGGCTGGATGTGGTAGAACAAGCCTATATTCCTAGCACTTGGAAGGGAATGTTTACAGGGAAGGAAGCTCAGCAACTTAAAGTAAGCCTCAGCTACACAGTGAATTTCAGTCCAGTATGGGCTACATGAGGACAGCCTATAGTATTATATACACATATATACATACATACATACATACATACATACATACATACATACATACATATGTGTATATATGTATACATAACATGTTATTTGTGTATATGATTATATATATATATTAAAACATGTGTGGAAATGGAGCCTCATGGATCTGGAGCATGAAGAGAAAAATGTAAGTTTTGATCATATGCTGACCTCTACCAGAGATTCTAGATTCAAAGCATATACTAGATTCATATACTGGTTGAGTCTATTCTACTTGTTTGGCTGGCTGCTAGATTGAAAACCAGAGCCTATAGTTGAAAATGAACCTTGTATCAGGGGGAAAATCCAAAGAGTTGAGGCTCTAAGCACTGGTGAGAAACTGTGGTATTCACAGCCCTGTCCCAGAGATAAGAGGATGTGGGAAGTGCCACAATCTTGAGACCTACTTGGACTAGAGGAGCAGGGCCCCCTCAGAATCCCCTCCAGGGATATGTACCCACAATCAGCTACAAAAGCAGGAGACACAGCTGGTAAAATGAGCCCCCTGCTTTAAGAACTAATACCTGGAAAGTGGAGTGGCAAAGTTCTAGGTGTCCTCAGCTGCCAGAGAAAAGGTAGCTCTCTGGTTCTCATAATAGGCAGCTGGGCCAGCATTGAACAGAATGGTCTGCCCTATAGGAAGCTTGTAAATAATGAACCCTGGATAATTGAAGTGAATGTGTTGCCCCCTAAGGTTCTACTCACCATGCCTGTCCGGAAAAAAAAAAAAATGCTAGACTTGATAAGAGATTGATTCAAGCCACCATCAGAGAGACTCCCTACCTCTCACCCAATTCCCAGACCAAAACCAGTTCACAGAGCCAGAGCTTTCTGATTGAAAAGGAGACTGGGTACCCTTGAAGAACAATTGTGTAACAACACCGCAGCGTGTCCTATAAATCTTTCACCTAATGGTTACCAAAGGGACATACAAATGTTCTTCAGGGTGGCTGTTCTCTGGCAGGGGCATGAGGGACAGGATGCATAGTTAATCCTGGCTTTCAGCTAACACTTGTAACTGGTAAATCACTACAGTCTGTTGCTTAGGTAGAAGCTGTGGAAGCAAGGGTTAAGTAGAGTTGGCCGTAAGTTCTAACGTGATTATTTTGCCACTTTACAATTATAGAGGTGAAAAAGGAATATACTCAGCCACAGTCAGAATTCCTGTGTTAATCCTGTGAGCTATTAAGTAAAGGCTATTTTGTAATAAGGGTCAAGCAAGAGCCCTTGGCACTCTTTCATAACACAATGACAAAACATTCATTATGGCATTCCTGGGGGCAATTCTGGGATTAATGCCACTATCAAAGATTTCAAAGGTGGAAGTGCCATTTAATTCTCCCTTTTGGCCTTTGTAAATTAAAAAAAGACAAATCTTGGACAATAATAGTACGTTATTATATTTAATCATTCCAATTGTGGCTACCATTCCAGATGTTTTATATTTTTCAGGGAGTGACTAAGCTTGATCCCTGAAAAACAGTACTTCAGTCATGATCTCAAATATATGTTTTTCTCTATCTCCAGAAACAGGATCCCAAAAGTCCTGTTTTCTTTCTGTTTCAATCAGGGACAAGGAGTTGAGCAAACAATACACCTTCACATTCACATGTCTGAAATGTATCAACTTCAAGGTCTGTGCACTACTTGTAATAATGGATATTATTAATAATTAATAGTACTATGTAATAGTAATATAATAATGAAGGTCTGAAAGCACCTTCATTATTACATGAGACCATAGACCATCACATGGGACCACTACACTGATATTAGCTGATAAGCAAAACAGTACCAAATACTCGAGTTGCTTTGAAGTGAGTACATGAAGCAAGTTGTAGAAAACAAATTTCGTGAAAATTCAGGAATGTATTGCCCCATGAAATTTCTGGGATTCAAAGTTTAGAGCCCCAAATGAAGTATATATTTGAACATTTCCAAATAAAGGCAATATTGTTTGATGGATCTCTTTAACTCTAAAAGCAACAGAACATTTTTCATAATACTTTGATCATAATACCATGCCCAGTCACCAGAAGCCCATCAGACTGCCAACTTTTAGTGGCATACATAGCAAGGGAAGTTTGGGGTGAGGTCCAAGATACAATGTAAAACTCTAACACTGAGCCTTCATTATTGGTCGATCTATGGCTAACAGAAAGCAGTATATTATGAGGCCAGCTAGCCCCAATGTGAGAACTACAGTTGACATGTCTGGGGACTTGAAGCAAAATCATTCCCTTCTGAGGTGGGAGGTGCGGTGGGAGGGGGGCAAATGTTCTTTGAAGAAACCATTTCTGCCTCATTGGCAGACCTGGTAGAGACATAATATGCAAACCTGAGAGAACTGGTAGCCTTGGAGTTGAGCTACCCATCAGGATTATAGAGAATATTCAGACCTGAGTAACATGCATGCCCTAAATCATGAGAACACGGTGCACTCTGAAGGAAAGAATGGATTCCTTTCATGTTTCATTACTCCGAAATCTTATAAAATGGAGGGACAGATATTGAAGTTATGCACCATCACAGACACCTCGTGAATTGAGCAAAGTATCATTCTAAAAAATGTAAAATATTCCTTAGTGATCACTCCATTCAAGAATCACTCTCAAACCAGCTAGCCATGGTGGCATGGTAGCACTTCGGAGGTAGAGGTAGAGGCATCAGGACTTCAAGGTCCTGATTGACTACACAATGAGTTAAATATTAGCCTGAGTTATAATGCGACCTGTCTCATCCTTAAAAATTGCAGGCAAATAATAGTTCTCAGACCCATATCAGGATTCTAGCAAATGAAAAACAGCAGTGGATACAAGACAGATAGAAACAGAAGTCGGCAACTACACAAGAAGCTCTGGTTCCTCGTTAGGTCATGCATGGGATAATAGGCAACACACCCTACAGTTGAATCCCCAACTCTTATTGGCTTATGATTCCATTAGCACTTTCTGCTTGCTGAACGAAACTCCAGATCTTGTTCCCTTATGTCTGTGAGCTTGAGACTCTCCCTAGACTTCCCCTGCACTTCCCATCTCTTTCTTTCTCAAGGAAGAGCTACTAAGGTCTGCTGTGTCGGATACTGACAAGATAAAACCACTGATGTCTGTAAAGCGCTCCAGGAATGTAATAGGTCATCTTCATTGCATCAAAAACACCAGAGATGACCTGAGCCTAGCTCATCCTATTAACAAACAAGAAATAACCCCCCGTTGGTGGGGAATGGTGGAGAGATCGAAGATGAGTGACCACAAAACAAGTGATCCTCAGACTGGATCCATAGTCGCCATGGTCCATGTCCTTCACCACACATTTGTGACCTATACACCTCTTTTTTTTTCTTTCCAGAACTGATCCACACATTCTGAGTTATTTCTCTTCCTTGGACAAGAATAAAAACTACAAGCTAGCCATGATCACTGGCTGAAATTGCAAATGTATTTGACACAGAATTCCTCCCTGAGAAAAATCTGTTCTAAGAAAGTAATTGCATGGGAAAGCAGATTCCTGTAGAAGGAAATATATTGATGCAATTAACAAAGGTTTGAAAACAAGTGCCCTGAAACAAGGGATTGATTACACAATTACGCAGATTATGATATTATTTCTCCAGTGGCATGCCATGAGTAAAATAATAAAGATATTATATTTATTATCCAGGATATAATAAATGAGAAGATTATGTACAATGGGATCCTGTTCCTGTCAATCATAGAGATTTATTCATATACACAGGGAAAGTTGGAGAAGATGCAGTTGCACAATGCACACATCCAACTCCACACAATTCAACTCCAGGAGGTGGGGACTGGGGCAACACAGACAGAGACACAGGAAGAAAGATAGAGAGACAGAAAGAGACTGTGTTGGTGAAAGAGATCTGCCGACCCTCTACTCATGAAGCACGGGAAGCTGCTGGATTGCAGCCCTTCTCATTTACGGTTTTCCTTCTAAAATGTGAGGCTCCACCCATGCTCAGTTTGATGCTCATATTTCAGGAAGTGTATTTTTCATATAGCCTGTCCCCCTAAATGCAAGTCAACTACTTCCTTCTAGAACTCAACCAGCAAGGCAGTGAGTGATCAGAAGAGAGCAGCTGGTTTATCTGGGTTGGAAGATGATGAGCCCCCCCCTCCCACAGTGTGGCACATTTCTGAAGTATTGCCCAGTTAATGGTTCTCTCTATGGAATGACTTCATACCCTAACCCACTCCTGGCCTGAGACGTGTCTGTATACAGCGATGTTTCTGGCTGAGGCCACTTCCTTCCCTTTCCTGGCAATCCATATTTTCTAGTTTCCTAAAATGAACATGGTAAGATTATATAAATATTTTAAGAAATACATTTTTTTCAAAGGACAGGTAAAACCCTCTGTTCTATGAGCCTTTGGCTGAGTAACCTCTAGAAACGGGTAGGGGATCCCAGATTTACTGGCCCACCAGAGCAACATCCTATCGGGTTCTGAAGAACCCACTGCCCTTCTTCAGGAGCTGGCAGGGATGTTCTGTCCCTTTCTCTGGGTACATATCAATGAGAATCTCTGTGGGTGATAGCATTAGGCCAGGCTGGGTAGTACTTGATGACTGCAGGGCTCAGGGTGCCAGGCAGCTCGGGGCCATCTAAGCCCATCGCTCTCAGGCTCCATCAACTCTTGTTAGTCTTCATTACCAGCCTGAGCCCAGACAGGCTGCCTCCATGCTGGGTCCTTGATTTTTCTATTTTGAGAGGGTTACTCGGGCCAAATCGCCAAATCAAGTTATGTCACTGACGTCTTAGGCTCGTGGCAGTCTGAGAGTACCCCCGACCCCCCTGCTTCCCACCCTCAGTCTTCACAAGCTGAAGATGGTTGTCCTCTGGTCTCCCAGCAACATATAAACACATATGTTTACACATCCAAATTATGACATGCACACATACGCAGCCAATGGGCTCAAAGTCACTCATATCAGTAATTATCCTCAACGGCTGACATGAATTGTACACTAAGGCTCCTCAGTGGTGACCAGAGCCCCACACCACGTACAATTTGGGAGTTTATAAAGTGTTCGTGGATGAGAAATTTCTACCACCAAGCTCCCAAATTAGAGGCTGCTTGCGATGTTTACATTTAACAAATTGTCATTATATGTTTTAAATGCCATATAATTGTGCTATCTACAAAATATCATAGGACTTATGAACTATTAATTCTTAGGGCACTGCAGGAGGCATGCCTTGGTAATGCGATGTACTTAGAGCCGGATGATGAATGTCTTCTCCTCCGAGCCTTGTCAGCTTATCTCTCGGACTGCACATGTAACCTCATTTGGGGATAATATCAAAAGCCTACATCTGAAGCCCTCGGTGAGTGGGAGGCCCAGCCAAATGGCTCCTGTCAACCCCTGAATGGACATTCACTGGCAAGCCCTGGGCCACACACTAACACCCACCATACACACTTGCTGCATGGAAAAATCCAGAGTGCTATGATTTGCTGATAACCTCAGTCAGCCCGTGATGGATGAGAACGGATCCTCTATGCCATCTGAATCAGCTCTCCTTAGGACAAAGACCGCTCCTGTACACCTGGGGTAGCTGACCACTGTGTCTTGCCTTGCACTCTCCCTCCTGATACAGCAGCTGGGACCAGCTCTTTGGTCTGGTCCTAAGATCCACCAGTTTCTCATGTTAGTATCTTCTTCAGCACAGGGACAGAAATGGAAACACTCTACCCTTATTACTTTTCTCTTCTCTGGGACAAAAGGCTTTTGCTTCTCTGCCCACTAGTGCCTTGAAAAACACAGGGCAGATTCACACACAGTGACTTGCTCACACACATGTACACTCTTTCACATGTGCCCATGCATACACATAGGAGTAAGGACATATGCATTTTAAAAGTCTCTTACCTTTAAAAGCAAACCATCATCTGAAGAGTCCCCTGTCCCTGAGTAGTGGTCATTTGAAAAGGACATTTTTCATCTCTGAGCTTTAGTTTATCCCTAAGTCTAAAGCAGACCCCCCTAAAACAGCCTCATAAGTAACTGGTAGGATCTACCTGAGCTGCTTACAGAAGCACCTCACCAAGTACCTGACATAGTTCCCTTTCTCTGATGCTCTGTGCTGGCATGAAGAAAAGACAGTCTTCCTGGTAAGGAGACTGAAGGGAAGGGGATTGTTAAATTGAAGATCTGCCTGGGTGAGAGCAAGCTCACAGCCAGTCTATGAGACCCTCAATAAAAAAAATACGAAAGGAGATGAGGATGTAGGTTAGTGGAACAGTGTTTGTCCAGTATGTGAGCAGAGCAGAGTTCACTCTTGGGTGAGCATGATACAAGACTGCTAGACAAGAAATACGATTCTATTAATGTTTTAGATATGTCTGTATAATATATTTAGAGACATTTGTACTTGAAAACTACTTTCTGTTTTATTGATGATTTTAAATGTATTACATTTATTCTTGTGTGTGTGTGTGTGTGTGTGTGTGTGTGTGTGTGCCCAGAGCAGCACACTCAAAACCAAGGCTGTGGTGAAATCTTAAGATAGAACATAGGTACACAGGCAAGCACTGGCAGAGGTATCTTGGCAGCCAGAGGTCAGGGAACAACTTTTGGGAATCCACGCTCCCTTTCTACCATGAGGCTCCTGGGGACTGATTTCATGTAGTGAGTCTTGACATCAAGCGTCCTTACACACTGAGCTATCTTACCGCTCCTGATAATTTTTTTAAAAATTCATTTTAAATACTTAATTTTCAACCCTAAGTCCTAATGCTGATGCAGGCAGTCCTCTGGTTAATGATAGCTCATCTCCATTCCTGGGTCTAATGCAAATGCAATAGGATATCCTCTGCCAGGCTGGCCAGTGGCAACCACAGCTCCCAGCTGGCTACAGAGTTCCAAAGAAAAACAGCAATGCTCTGCTGTGTGCCATGTAGCTAATCTGGGATAGTATTGTGACTAGGTGGATTCATTGCATTTGGGGATTCAGAGTCTCAGTTCACAATGAGCTTTTGGGAACTTAACCACATCATAAGTGGAGGGGCATCTGAATTTGAGCATCATATGAAATACTCAATCAGGCTACAAACACTGTGTCCTGATAACCGGAATCCACAATTTTCTGGTCATAATAGGAAACCCAACCCAAACTGGTTTCTGCAAAAAGAACTTGATAACCAAAATGGCTGTGTATCCTAGGGGTGGAAAAGCTTCAAACCATGCTCACTACAAAGGTTAGAAATGATGCCACTACAGAGAGACTCAACCTTCCGGCTGTTCTCCTCTGTGGACTGTCTAGTGCCCCACACACTCTCTGGGAATGGCCAGATGAAGATGGTAGTTCTGAGCCTCACTCTCTCCCACTTCACACCCAGGAGGGAGGAGGCCTTAACCCAGACTTAGCAGAGAAGTTTCTCCTGCTGGCCATGGGTTAGATTGTAGCCCATGCTAAAGCAATTTATGCTCTGGGTTATGGCCCTCAGGCTCAGTTGAACTTTAGAATGTGCTTGGCTTTTTCTGCAATTTGAACATTGAGGGTGGGCAATCAGCGGTCCCCACAAAGCATAAAATCCTACCAAAGATGATTGGGCTGATGCTGAGTTACCAAACCTTACACCACAGAGTCCTGCACAATCATCTCAAATGACTCACTTGCACAATTTAAAAAAAAAAAAAAAAAAATCTTAAAGAGGTCACAAGCCCTTCCTGCAACCATGCTGCACAAGACAGCAGATAGCCAGAGGCCACAGGTGCCACCAATATGATAAGCAAATACGCAGTGAAGAGATGGGAAAGAAAGAGAAGCAGAGCAGTATGGGTGCTATAAAGAGAGGCAGAACTGGAGACGTGATGGTAGTGAAGAACAACCTGACAGGAGAGGCCTGCCCTGGCACATGAGGTCATTGTGGTATATGGGCCTGTGCTACTGTGGGGAGCCATACCTAGGGATGTGGCTCTACCACAGTAGGGATCTATATTGATATCTGTGGGCCATGTTACCACCAAAGGCCATGTGAAGCCATGTTGATGTCCAAGAGCCATGCTGAGCTGGCTTCGCCCCTCACCAGCCACCCCATAGTGGCACCAGCAGTGACTTGTACATGGGAGAGATAGCTCTGGTGACATTGGCACAGGAGAGCTGGCCGACTGGCCAACTCACATACAATCCAGGTCTAGATCCAGGGCTTTGAGCCAGCCCACCCCAACGTCTATCCCATCTATGAACTACTGGAAAGTGTAAATGGACCAGTCCTGCAGATCCAAAGTTCCAGGGTCTCCATGACACAGGACAACAGGATGTCTGAGAAGAGTCCTGGTGAGGACCCAATATTGTTGATGTAGCAGAAGCCAGAGGTCTCGAACTAGGCCAATGACTTACTGCAATGGACATTTGCAAGTAAAGCTGTTTGGACAAAATTGTATGCTATGGGACGCACCATAATGCACTGCAGCTTCCACAGTGAGTTTTTTTTTTTAATTTTTATTTTGTATTATCTTTTGTGGGGAGGTTACAAGGGTGAAGGACAGATATGGAAGGACTTGGAAATGAGTAGGATCGAGATGCATGATGTGAAATTCACAATGAATCAATAAAGAATTATGAAAAAAATCTTAGACTAAACTGAGGAAGGCAGAGACTCCCATGCATTCCCAACCCCTGTGGAACACCTGGTGCCCTCTGATTGCTTCTGAACCAAATATCCAGTGAATAGATGCCTAGGGGTTCTGAATAAGGGTAGCTTGTCTAGGAACCCTCTACATGGCTGGCTGACCAAAGAGATATTCTCAGTTGCCCTCTGAGCTCTTCAGGGTCCCTGGAGAATTTCCCGGAAAGCTTTTACAACAGAGTTCCTGGTTCTTCTCTAGCCTGACCCAAATCGGGAATTCTGGTTCAGGATACCTGAAGGTGCTGCAGGTACCCGGCTATACTTTGATGGCACCCATAGGAGAGCCTGGAGCATCAGAGGAACCACGTAGCACTCAGAACCAGGCCATCACTCATGGTAAAAACAACAGCATGCCAAACAGTGCTCCTGAAGCTGCTGTGTCAACTGACCATTTCCACGAAGCTCTGCTCAATGGGGTTCATAATAAAAGAACTAGAATTTTCAGAACTATCTGGTAAGAGATTTATCCAATTACGGTAATTCAATTTTTAAAGGTATTTGTCCCTTCGTGGAAGCAAAGCCGTGCTTTTCTAATTAAAAGCTAATTACTGGCTAATACACAGGTCTCACTGCTCATGGCACAAGGAGGCCGTAGGAGAGAGGGAGCTTGATGGCTATGCTGGAGCCTCAGGTAGAAAAGGTTGGCCCCTGGGAGGCCTGCAGAAGAGAGTCAATAGTGCTGTCTTCATCCGTTCATCCAGCGTTTGATTGATTGGTTGATTGGTTGATTGATTGATTGATTGATTGGTTTGGTTTTTCTATTTTTTTAATAAATGTATTTATTTAATGTATGTGAGTACACTGTCCAACCTTCACACACAACAGAAGAGGGCATCAGATACCATTACAGATTGCTACAGTTGGCAATCACACGTGGTGTCATATAACTGAACGTAGAAAGACGAGAATCAGGTGACAACACATACTGACCAAAAACTGTTTCAAAATCAAATGTCCATTGGGTCTCATGTGTGCTCCCGTGTGGCAGCACATGACTTCACGGAGTCTCAGCCCTGAACACACTGTATGTGCTTTTTTAGACTACATATGCCGACACACCACCTAGTCAATGCCACTGAACACTGGCTGCCCCTAAACACCCCAGCTCAGACTCCAGACTGTTGCAATGAATTTCAGTGGGTCTTTTAAAACATTTTGTTACATTTTTTGTGTGTTTGTGTGTGTAGACATACATGCATGCATGCACAGAAGTATATGAATGAAAGTCAGAGGACAATGTACAGAAATGGGTTTTCCCTCTCCCATGTGGATCCCAGGGATTGAACTTAGGTCATCAGGTTTGGCAACAAGTACCATTACCCACTGAGCCATCTTACTGGCCCCTGCAGTGTTTTTAATTGTGCAAAGTTGTCTGTTCTTATAGAAATGTACTTATTTCATTATGCGAAACAGATATTTCCATTATTTTCTTACCATCACTACATACCATGTAAATATTAAATTAGTATATACTTGGACTATCTTGTGTTCAATGTCTGACTTTAAAATTGATGTTTGAATTGCCAACTTGAATCTCAGAATAAATCTCTCTGTGACTGTTGGCTTGGGGTTAGAACAGCTTTAGACAATTTCCAAAATGGCCCTAGACACATTTCAGCCATCTTGGACTACTTATTTGTGCAAAGTGGTGTACTCAGTACCAGCAATTATTAACTGTGGATCAACTCTGAAAAACAATGAAGATGTTCTCTACCCTGCAGTACCACATGGATCTGGATCATAATAGGATACCAAACTAAACAAACATATCCATCTCATTAATATACAAATTTGCTTTTTTGTCTTTGATAAGTGTTAAAATTATATGTATACCAAAGAATTATTTTAAAACAAATGTGTGGTTAGTCGTCGGTAAATGTTCAACATGTGGCAGTATTTTAAATAACTACATGCATAGAATGGTATAAAACTTAAACTCTGGTGAAAGAGACTGTGAGTAGAACCATCTATTATGTACTAAACTGCGTAACCCACCCTCTGGAAATCACAGGTTGGAGTCCAAATCTTCAATGTGGTAATACATAGAAATATGATCTTTAAAGACAGGGCCTCAGTACAACGGCACTTCCTCGTCAGAAGAAGAGACACCATAAGCACACGCACTCAGAGAAAAGACCATATGAGGAGTCCACACGAAAGATCTGGAAGCTGAAGAAAGCGGAAAGCCGCACCAGAACCCAGCCCTGCTGGTGCCTTCATCTGAGCCGTCTGGATGAAGCTTGAGCCAGCCTGCCTGGATGTTGGTCACTGCAACTCTTGAAGTCTAGTGAAGAGCAGATCCCTACCTCAAAGCCTTCTCTTGTGTGTGGATGTTTCCCCCTCCCGCAAGGAGGGTCCCGACTACTGAGCCCGTTGACTCCTGTTCATCTTACAGGTCTCAGTGGAAACAGTAGCTCCTCCCACTTTTCCTTTAGAGAACCCACCAATGAGACAAATTTGAGATTCCAGAAACAAGCCCAAGTACGAGAAAAGATGGAATAGACGGTCAACACAACATTTTGAATCAATAAAACTAGAGATGGGGGTTCAACAGTAGAACCTTGGACCTCACTTGAAAGGAAGACAATTGGGTCTCAGAAGCAAAACTAAACTAAATTCTAACCCAGGTGTGATCATATATACCTATAATCTCAGCACTTAGGGAGCTGAGTCAGGAGGATTTTAAGTGACGCTAGCCTAGGCTCCCCTGTGAGCTCCACACCAACCTGAAAAATACAACAAAATGGCTGGCCTTTAAAATAAAAAGTTTGCTCTTAGCTTTATTATTTACACCAATATAAATTCCTGAAAGAACTGAGTACAGGGTCCCCAAATGAAGGAGCTAGAGAAAGGACTGAAGGAGCTGAAGGGTTTGCTGCCCCTTAGGACGAACAACAATATGAACTAACTAGTACCCTCAGAGCTCCCAGGGACTAAACCACCAACAAGGAGTACACATGGTGGGACTGATTGCTCCGGCAGCATGTGTATAGCAGAGGATGGCCAAGTTGGTCATCAGTGGGAGGAGAGGACCTTGGCCCTGTGAAGGTTCTATGCCCCAGTGTATGGAATACCAGGGCCAATAAGCAGGAGAGGGTGGGGTGGCGAGCAGAGGGAGGGGGTACGGAACAGGGGTTTGTTCTTGTTGTTTTTTGGTTTTGTTTTTGCTTTTTGGAAGGGAAACTGGGAAATATGACATGTAAATAAAATATCTAATTTTTAAAATAAATAAATAAATGAATTCCTAAAAGAAGAAGCCTTTGAAAATGTAAAATAAAGCCACAAAGGCACCAGAGGAAACTTTACGTTCCTGGAGTACAAAAGATCTTTAGTTCCTTTTAAAATTGCCATGCAAGTTATTAGACGTTGTTGTGGTACCATTTAATGACATGTGCTTTAGTAGATTCTTCCAGCTCCCCTGTGACCACCTTAGGACCTTCCCCTCCTCTGTGGATTCATTCAAAGTTGGACACTGAGGTGGGAGAGCACAGTGGAGTGTTTGACTAGCATGCTAAGGCCTCAGGTTTGATTCCAACACAAACATACAGAAAACTATGATACAAACTCAAAGCCTGTGATGAAAGAGACTGGCTACACTGACCTCAAAAATATAAGGCTTGGGGGTTAGAAAGATGGTGACATCTGTAGAGTCACCACACAAATGGGAGGGAGGCCTAAGTTCAATTCCCAGCACCAATGAAAACAGCCAGTTGGGATGGCCCACTTGGTAATCTCAGCCCTAAGGAGGCACAGACCAGAGAATCCCTGCAGGCTGAATAGCCAACCCAGCCAGGAAGAAGAGCTATGGGTAACAATGAGAAAACTCAAAAACCGAGATGGATAGTTCCCAAGGAGCAGAACCTGACTGATGTTAACCTCTGCCTTCCATACACATGTGCATACCCATACACATGTATCCACACAAACACACATACAGAATATCTTTATGGAAAATGATGGGAGAGTCTTAAGAAGATTAACAAACTGTGGAAAGTGCTTGCAACACGTCACAGACAAGCTAATTTGCATAATATACAAAGAGCTTCTACAAATCAATAAGATCAATAGTCCAATGGGAGAATGTGGGAAAGATAAAACAGTTAACAGTAACTGAAATGAGATGGATTTTTAAGTACATGAAAAAGATTTACAAATTCAAATGGGATGCCATTTTTACCTATTATGTTAGCCAAGTTGACAAAGCTTAATAACAGATTGTTGGCAAGATTTTGAAGACGCTGAGGCCCTCATTCATATTCACTCTCTGTGCATGTGACCTTTATGGAGGCAATAAACCATAATATTTAAAATGTGCAGACTCTAATCCAGTAATTGCAATTCCAGAAAATTATCCTATGGCATGGCTACGCCTGCACATGCAAGAAATGACATATGCCTAAGAATATTCATGGTGGCATCGTTAAAATTTGAAAAGGGTGGAAACAACCTAAATATCCTTTGCTATCGGGCTCGTTAAATAAACTGCAATATAATCCATATGACTGAGTATTGTACAGCCCTTAAAATGTAGGAGACATTTCCACAAACTGGCATGGCATATTTTTCTAGGATATATTGTTATGTGGAAAAGCAAGTTATTGAAAGGGGTATATACCATGCTAGAGTGTGTGTAAAAATAAAAGAATATGCATGCATATACTTATGTGTGCATTGATTAACTTTGGAATGAAACGCCAGGCCTGGTAACCAAGGCTCCCTTCCAGGAAGGGTGGAGGGGAGGGAGACCGCTTCCTCCCTGCATAATCCTCTGTAAGGTTGGAATTTTGTACGTACTGTGCATCAGGGTGAATTTCTGATTAGGAATAAATGAATTAAAAGCCATTTTAAGGGGGGAAATACCAAACTGGGAGATGGGGGCACAGAAACAAAAATGTTACCCTGACTGTGTGGTTCACTAAGGGTGCACACTTGTTTTCCTCCTGTATTTTTCTATATTTAACACAACTTCTTTAATGAGCATGTACTGATTTAAAATGGGGCAAAAGAATGGTTTTTAAAAGCATTGGCAGAGCCGGTAATCAGCGTCTCTCATTGGAGCCCCATGTGTTCCCAGCTGGATGCAGTGTGAAATCTCCAGGCCACAGCTGTCAATCCTGCACCATCCCTGCAAAGACCCTCAGAGCCTCCGTGTGTGGCTTTGGGGACCTAAGCCTTCCCTGCTGTTACTAAGGTACCTCTCCAAGCAGGCTGGAGGGCAGGTCCCTTGTAGGTTGGCAGCAGAGTTTCACTCCAAGAGGAGGAAAAGAGGCACACTGGGCCCACAAGCTTGGAAGAATTACAAAATGATTAACATTTGAACAGCATTGGAGTTTGCCAAATGCGTCTTATACAACATCTTATTTGATTCTCGCAACCTGGGAAACATGGCTCTGATAACCAGCCCCACTTAAAGGTAAAGAAACTGACAGTCTGAGAGACGGTATCGTGTTCACGTCGCCAGTTATCTGTCCTGAGGCCAGGTGTTCAGCTCTCTTTCAACCTCAAACATCAAACATCTCCCCTCCCAGCGAAGGTGCTTCCCTGAAAAGAGCTCCTGGCAACCATGGGGTGTCTCCATTTCCTGAGCACACAGCAAGCTCACATCCCTCTGCCCCTCCTACAGTTAAGTGTAGTCACTGAATGACATCTGTGCGTTTGACATCTAGGACCTTACTGCCCTGGGGAAAACTGCTCCCTCCAAAGTTAGCAGACCCTGGAGCTAGTAGTAAACAACCTTCCCAAGAATGTCTTTCCAAACTAACCAATCCGAAGCCACCTCCTCAAGCACTTGCTTCGCTGGACTCTGATGCCACAGGCCACCATTCTCCTGTCCCAGTTATCAAGGACCAGGCATTACACAATGATATCTCCTAAATCCTCAAAACCACACCACTGAAATTGTTCACATTAGCCAATCAGAAGCATGCTTTCCCCGCCTTATCCGTTCCTTCCTGGGTCAACAGTAATACTTTCCTGAAGCTTCCCTTACTCCCACCTCCTTCAGACTGACTCCAGTTTCCACCAGTTGGCCCCCATGCTCCATAGCATGTCCCCCACCTCCTAACTATCAGTACTCATGGATGGTGGTCATCTCATGTGTACTGACCTCTCCATACCTGATCTACATTGTTAGAAGTCACAAGGCCAAATTCCCAGCCAATAGGGAGAATTAAAAGACGTCACTTCTAGACCTGGCCCGTGGAAGCAGTCCATGTAGACAAACAGCATGTTTTCTCTCCCTCCCCCTTCACCCTTCTGTCCCATACCCTTTCCATTCTAACTCTCCTTCCCTCTCATTACCTCTCCTTAATGCAGAGCTTCTAAGAGACTATCTTGAGGTCCTAGAGGATAATCGAGCTACAACATGGAAGGAGTTGAAGTGTTTGAATTACCACATGGCAGGCCACCTGTCAAACGCCCATATCACACTTATATCTGAGCAAAAAATAAACTTCTATCACGTTAAGACACTCCAGCCTTGGTGTCTGGGCTCTGGCACTTGAACTATCCTGAGTAATTTAGTTGCCAAAACATATCTTTGGTTACCTCACTCCAGCTACATCCCTAACTGCTGCCAAGACTCGCCTCGTTCCTTTTCTCTATTCTTCCAGAGCCTTGGGGCTCTACGAATCCCTTTAGATTGCAAAGAGCCCTAGAAGAGCATGCTATTACATCAAGTACAACCCCCTAAATTCATTTCTTCAAATTTCTTCTAAGCATCTACCATAAGTTTGGTACAGAACAGGATATGAGACAAAGTCCCAGGACTGCAGGTTGGTTAGTTCCACCTGTTATAGATCAGGAGCTTGGAAAAGGCTCAGAAAACCTATGGACAAATCAGACCTCCTCTGTCACCTATACTGCAAGCTCTTTAGTTACTAATATAAAGATGTTAACATCAAAGGGAAGAGGAAGGTAAGAAAGAGGATAACGGATGAGACTGAGAATCAATGCGTCAATGCAGGGCTGATGGAAGGCACCTCTGGAATGAGGGATCATCTTGAGAGCCTCCGGCCAGGCCAGTCAAGTACCAGAACTGTAAAAGGAGTGGAGCCAGTGAAAAATCTGGAGACAAGCAACACTCATGTCTCACAGGGTTTTACAGAAGTCACTCAGGCTGTGGTCTTCTGCCCCAGAAGCTAACAACCCCATTACAGACATCCCAAATGTGTCCGGAAGCTAGCCAGCTTCTTCCCAGTGTTCTCAGACACACTTGTTTCCACAGCAGTTCTTTTCTCCAGCTATGACCCACTCACCAGTGAGTGGCTTACCCCTCCCTTGTATTTTCATAGCCTCGGGCACTCATTCACGTGTCCTGCAACCCTATGGAGTGAGTGGGAGACACGGTTTGTGAGACACTGTCTTGATCAGGAGTCTCTGAAGTGCAAAGAAAAGAAACTCCCTCCCAAACTAGCTTACTTGGTAGTGTGTTCAACTGAAGGACTATGAGATCCTTTGGGAAGCACTGAACAGGAAGGGAAACTACCATCACAGGAGCTGGAAGCATGCTCCAGGTTCTCCCTTCCTCTCTCCCATTCCTGAGTGGTACCTTTGTTCCCAAGACTCCATCTAGATTCTGTGATGCTAGCTCATCCATCACTTAGACCTCCCACGGTCGTCCTGGGGCCAGGCTGGCTGGCTCAGACTCTTGGGTGCTTCCCTCCTCAACCTTACAACTCACCACCAGCTCATCTTCTCAGAGTCCTTATTTCAAATTCATGGGCGAATTGATTTGATGGAGGAACTGAGCAGATCAGGCCAGGGAGCCAGTCTTGGTCTCATCGACAGAAACAGGTCTGTTCCAGGGACTCCAAGTCCTATTTGATTGATCAAGTTTTTTTT
>NW_022196904.1:68726831-68750271 GCF_008632895.1 Mastomys coucha
GGCGACACAGATGCAACTTCATTCACCAAGCCACTGCAGCCAGACCCTAGCTCTCAAAAATTCACCTAGCTGCCAAGAAACACCTTAACAAGAAATGGCAGTAAGTCCTAGTTCCCAAAGAGAAATAATGAGTCCACGGGAAAGCAGCCCTGAGGCAGGCTGGGAACTCACCTGGGTCTTGATGGAAATGATTCCCTACATCTCACTCAAACTGGACAGCAGATGCTTGGAAAGCGAAGATCCCATGTTCACAGTGCCAAGTTACATGAGGTTGGGATATTGGTAAAAGCACGTTTCCAACATAGATGTAAAGAACGGGAGCAGCTTCCATCAAAGCTATGGGTAAACGTTGCATCCTTCTATCAAAAGAGTGAAGCTTAGCCACTGTTCTCCCAACCCACCCACAAAGTGCCTAGGACAGGCCCTACCTGTCCTAGGGTATGTATTTAGTGCCTGCTTTTGGGGAATGTTTTCAAAATTCTCGGTGGAGCACATCCAAATTAACACTGTATGCAGCATATCTCATCATTTACCAAGCACTCGTTTCCAGTATAGATTTCAAAAGCCCTAGGGAAAAAAAGACCATAAGCCTCACTCTGTGTGAAGGAAGGCTGAAGATTGCTGCAGCTAACTGACACAGCCCATTGGTGAGTGTTGACATAGTGTCTGAAGCTCAGGAGTTCTCAACCTCAGTATGAGTTCATTCCTCTGAATGAAAGAAGGCATCAGCACTGGGATGTGGGTGGGCCCCTACTGCCCCAGCCCTGACTGACTCAGCCACAATAAGCCATTTTTCACTCCCTAAGCTAGCCATTCATTGGTGACTCTGTTCCTATAGAGAGAGGCACAACCCTGGTCTATGACACATCACAGAACCCTGGAAGTAGGAATGGATGTTAAACTAGGGCTGTGATGCCAAATGACAGGATGTATCTATCAGAACTCCCACATCTTGGATACCTCCATACCTCTACTGAGTTTCAAGCCAGGCCTGAGCTGAGTTCTTTACCTTATTATTTATATTCACAATATAAAACCCAAGGTTCTGTTTTCCCTCAAGATTCCCCTGAGCCTGTGTTTTTTAAGTAGCATTAGCCACTGAAAAACATTCCTGTCCGTTTGGTTACTACCTCCTAGAGAATTGATATGCTTTGGAGCATTTGTTTATTTAATAATTCCAAATTAGATTTAGAATTTTACAGCATTGCTATTAAATATGTGTCACCTATTTTGAACTATATATAAAACTGTTTATAAGAATTGTGTGCACTTCCTAGTATTTATTTAATCTTCTGAATTAACCTTTGGATTTCTGCAAAGTGCCTCATTAAGCATGTCACTTCTTCTCTTAACACACTGCATAAAGACATCCATGAGAATTATATTGTTTTTAGCATTTATCCACTTAACCAAAATTGTGTGTGTTTGAGTGCATTTAATTAATTGAGGATTTTAAATTTTCAAGAAAGGTAAAAATGGTTAATCAAACATAAGAACTCTGAGAAGCCACTGAGGACCAGCTTATCCAGCTTCGGAGGAGCAATCACGTGAGCTCTGATGCTGAAGGAAACCACCATGCTGAAAAGAAGCAGAGGCTTGAAGTGGAGAAGAGAAGACTGAGAACAGGAGGGCAGAAAGTGCCCCCGGGTGAAGAGGAAGGGCTATTCCAGACATCCGCCATCAGCAACCTCTCATCCATGTGGTGGACCCAAGGGAGGGAGCACACAACAAGTCCAGCATTCCCATGGATTCATTCATACCTCCCGACCACCACGTTGCCCCTGATTCTCAAAAGAACAGATTTCTGGGTTGGGTTTTTTTTTTTTTCCTTTCCACTGATCAGTTACAAACCCCAGGGAGAAGCTTTTGACAGAACTTCAACTAACTCCTAGAGAATGATATATTCTGTGAAGAGTTTTATCATTGGGCTCATTAAAAGTGTCATTAGAGAAGTCTAAGATTAACTGTTCCCAATGAAACGGATGGGGAAATGATTGCAATCATGGAAGGTAAGATCTGTTGGAATGAAGTGGGCTTCACTGGGAACGGCTCATTTCCCATCAGCCCCTACCCTTTGGGTTGTGTGTGAGACATTCTGATCCACACGATGGGCACAAACTGGGTTCGGAGAAAAGGCAGCTTAGTAACAGCGTCCAAGGTGTGGGAGTTATACACTGCACTTCTGATGCAGCTATGCAGTGCACTTGATGTTTGACAGTTTTGGCTATTTAGCTTCCCTAAATGTGTGCACATGCATGCACATGCGTGTACAGACACACACTACATGTCTCTGTTACCCGAATTCTTCCTCTAGAAAACACCATCATGTGTGGACTTAAGGTAGGCTTTGATGCAATCCAGAGACTTCAGTGGCTGGAGGTGTGCTGTCTGTGAGTACATGTAGCCTTATCAAGTACATTGCTAGCATTTTTGCCTACTATGGCACTTAGGAAGAGCATGAAGAATCCAAGGTTATCATTTCCCAAGTACCAAGAGACCCTAACCAAAACCTTTACACTGTTTCTTCAGGGAAATAGACCAGGGGCTACAAAATAAAGGCTCATGGGTTATCTTAGCCCATAAAATCATTTCCTCTGTTCTGTAATTTTTTAATAGTTGAAATTTTTTGCTACCTTAAAAATGGAGTGATTTCACACTGAAGAAACAAAATCTGGGCTTATGGGTAAATTGGACATATCCATGAAAGATGAAAGACAGCCACTTTTTCCCACCATAACAATGAGAAAATACAAGCTTAAAAAGGGGGAAAAAATCAAACCTAAGAGAATTGAGGATTAAGATGAGTCTAAATGAGTTAAGTTCTAAAGATGATGTCAGTCTTTCATAAGTCAGTAGGGAAACTGATTTCACTCTTCCTGAGAGATGCAAAGAGGGAAGCCTGCAGTATGTGTGGGAGGGGGGTTTATTTTACTAAATTAAGGAGAACCAAGATAACCTGGTATGACATATTGGCTTTTAATGAAGAGGTGACAGTCATGACTGACCTTTCTCCCTCACTGGATTTTCACTGGGTATACAGTGTTATACAGACTTGGGCTAGAAAGCAGAGCAAGAGCTCTTTCACATAATAAAAATGTGGAACCAGAAAAGAAAATCAGACAAAGATCATATAACCTTCTAGCTTCCAATGGAGAAGTTGGACCTTACTCAAGACATCTGAAACCAATGGCACCCATATTTTTGTTTTCTGCTGAAAAAATAAAAAACATTGCCTTTAAAGGGGCAAACATTGCCTGCTTTAATTTCTCCTACTTCCACTTTATATTTCATTTTATATAGCTGCGACTCAAAATTCAAATAAATGTAAAGAAAAAATGATGACAACTGACATCAAGAGAGAAATAGTCAATAGAAGCAGACCTATAGGTGTCCTGGATAAGGGAATTATCAGATAAGGACTTTGAGATAGCAATAGCAAGTAGTATAAGAAATTAGAGAAAATCATAAAAGTAGAGGATAAACAGTGAGCTGCATTTGAAAGTCAGAAACGTTACACAGAATAGTCCAATATGGAAGTTTAGACATATGGGGAAAATTTATCTCTAAAATGAATAAACAATTTTTTAAAACACTGAAGAGCCTAGAAGAAAGAATTGGTTAACTCAAAGCCATGTTAGTAAGACAAGTAGCAGACACGAAGGCACAAAAATAAGAGGAAGATGAGGGTGTAGAGGAAAAGAAGTGGGAGGAGGAAGAAAAGTAGAATGTGTCATTAATTATTTAGGAAAAGAAACTAGCTCAAACCTTGCTATTTTCAGGAACCATACTTTAAATGTAAGGACACAGCTTAAAAGTAAACAGATGAGAAAAGATGGTCCATAAAATCAGTAATTGTGTCTATGTCAGGCAAATAGTCCTCTTACTAGAAACAAATGGGGCTCGATGTAATGATGAAAGAATCAATTCATCAGAAAGCCTTCACCATCATGAGTACCTGTGTGTCTAAGACAAAGCTTCAAAGGATACAAGTGATATAAGCTAAAAGGAGAGACAAACAAATCTACAAACAGGGCTATATTGATGCATTTTCTCAGTAATGGATTGAACAACTAATCAAAAAGTCATGAAGTATATGGACAACTCAACACTGTCAACACCATCAACTATAGATAACATCTACTTTGATCTAACTGAGAATCATCCAGAGAAAACAATATTCAACATCTCTGGATTAAATTCTTTGTGAAATATAAATAAAAGAGGGCTGGGAGTTTAGCTAAGTGGTGTTTTTAATCTAGTATGTTGCAAAAAAAAAAAAAAAACTAGTATATTCAACCTCCAGTACCAAAAATAAACCCACCCAAAATTACAAGAAAGAGTCACCAAAGTAGCCCATATAGTTGGGACATAAAAGAAAAATTGATAAATCTCGCTGGGCAGTGGTGGCGCACACCTTTAATCCCAGCACTTG
The DNA here is from genome assembly GCF_008632895.1 of Mastomys coucha. Classification (NCBI taxonomy): domain Eukaryota; kingdom Metazoa; phylum Chordata; class Mammalia; order Rodentia; family Muridae; genus Mastomys; species Mastomys coucha. The sequence continues at coordinate 68,731,264 of NW_022196904.1, forward strand.
GGAGGCAGAGGCAGGCAAATTTCTGAGTTCAAGACCAGCCTGGTCTACAGAGTGAGTTCCAGGACAGCCAGAGTTGATAGAGAAACCCTGTCTTGAAAAACCAAAAAATAAAAATAAAAAATTGATAAATTTCAAAATGCTAAAATTATACAGCAAGTTCTCTGACCACAATGGATTAAAATAGAAATTACTAACAAAATAAAGCTTAAAGAATATATATAAGTAATATACATGTAATGCAAACCAATAAGGGCCAGCAAAATGGCTCATCAGGTGAAGACACTTACACCAAGCCTGAAGACCTGAGCTAGATCCCCCAGATCTACATAGTAGAAAGTAAGAATCAACTCCCAAGGGCTATCCTCCACATGTGCATACACACACAAAATAAATAAATGTAAAACAACAGCCATAATGATAATGATCAAATCACCTCAAATTTGAAAAAAAAAAAAAGACAAGAAGTTGAAATAGAAAGAGTTCGTTTATTTGTTTGTTTATTTGTTTTCCTTTACTTTTTCTTTCTTGCAATGCTATTGATCCATTTCTCACCTACTAGGCAAGGAATCTACTACTAAGGAACTCCTCAGCTCCAGGAAACAAACTTTACAAAAAAAAAAAAGATACTAACTGGCTAATAAATATACGTCAAGATGACCAAATCATCATTCATTGGGGAAACACAAATTAAATTCACACTGAGGTTCCACTGCATAGCTACTGAAATGTCCAAAAGTGCCAACGGAGAGGGGAGCCGCCTGAACCCACACACACTGTAGCAGTGTGAAGCAATGTAATCTTTAAGGAATAGAATCAGTTACGTGCACCAATCTCACTGCCCACTCATGTGTATGTATGCCTCTAAGATAAAATGAATGCCTGTGTGTACAAAAAGAGGTTCTTGAAAGTTCACAGTAGCTTTGTTCACGATAGTCCACGGGGAGTGTGGGGGGTGGGGGGGAAGAACAAGCCAAACGTGCTCCTCAGCAAGAGCGCGCACAGACAAATTTGAGAATTTCGTCATACTCAGCCACAGAAAGGAATGATCCAGTATGCATACAACATGAATAAATCCTGAGCTGGGCATGGAAAGCCAACGTTTTAAGAGGCTGAAGCAGGAAAATTGAGAGTTCAAAGCCAGCCTGGGTTATATAGCAAGACCCTGTCTTAAAACAAAATAAAAACAAAATGTACATAAATCTAGAAAGGGCTTAAGGAAGGTTAGCTATGAGAGAATATTGCCTGTGAAGTTATCACAGGAGCTCCAAGGGCAAAGGAAGCTCATCTCTGTCAACTCAAGGAACAGCTACCCCGTGTGTTGGCAGGAGAACGCAGTGACCAGAAACAAGCAAGTGCGGCATTTCTGGAGGTGGAAACTGACCAGATCTTTATATGGATGGGGCTTATATACACAGGATGTATACATATGTGGAAACTCATTAACTTTGTGTTTTATTGGATGCCAACTATGTCTCAAAAATAAATCCCCACATATATGTGGTTTCATTTGAAAATACAAGACAGACCGTTAATATAGGGCCATGCTCCTACGTGGCCTCAGCTGGCTCCTGAGACACACATGTCGCTTCACCCCAGACCTCACCACATTCTATTGACACCTCCAACCCATCCCACCCATTTCTACTGCCTGCCTTGCTCCCTATTGCCTGCATTGGGCACATCACTCAGGCCGTGAGTCCTGAACAGAGCACAGCAGCAGCCACCAGCCTACCAGCCAGCCAACTGCTCGACTCAAATTGGTTTTCTGCCTGGCATTTGAAAATAGGACTACTTCCTTCATAAGGAGCCAACAACTCAATGGGGCAAGAAGCCTCAAAAGAGCGATCCTAAATAAACTTCTGAATAATCAAGACTGCTCAAGCAGCTAATTGGAGAAATAAAAGAGATATGATACTCCAAACCAGTGAAGCCGGCCATATTGATTGCATTTTTAATCATTTAAGCAAACCATGTACAGACTCTATTCTAATGGGGATAGAGACCCCCTATGACACCAGTTCAGACTCCAGATACAATGCTTGTCCCTTGTCTTATAGCCATAAGGGAAGGAGGGAAAATACTGCAAGGGAAGGAGGTCTCACAAAGTAGCAGACAGTAATCAAGCATGTCCATAAATCAGGGCCACTAGATAAACGGATGTGACATCTTGGGGGACACAGGCCTGTGATACCCAAATCGTTTATCTACTGGTCCAGTTCAGCCGTGACCAACCAGGAGTAACACTGGCTAGGTCACTAACACGGGCTCCTTGTTGTGGTGGATGGATTACTGAGAGGTTAAGATGCTCACTGGAGGAGGGCCAAGGCTAGTAGGGGTAAGGGAGGGGCTCGTGAGATAGTCATCATTTACCAACCAGTAGGAACACCTGTCATTCTATTTTCAGTGCTGGCATCAAACCCAGGCAAGCACTCTCTACCTCTGAGCTACATCAGAACCATGTAATACTTGTTACAGGAGCCTCCTCCCAGCTGTGGGTAACAGGCCTGAGCATTACTGGGACCAACTCTTTAAAGCCAATCGCATGTACCTCTTCTCAGCTCTGCAGTAGGTGGGACCTCAAAGACAACCCCGATGGGAGTATTGACACCAAGGAAATCAGCACGAGGTACCATTCCAAGGACACTTACCACCCATCCACCACCTCCAAATGCTTACTTACCAGCATACCATAGGTGTGAGCTATCCACTACAACCTCACTCATATACAGAATGAATAGGGTCCTGGCAATAGTTAGAAGAAGATTCTTCTTTAAATACAGACACTTAGGGGTTACAGGTGTGGGTCAGTGCTAAAGTGTTTGCATAGCATTGTGAGTCTGTGAGTTCAACACTCAGTGCTACAAAATGAATGAATGAGTGAATGAAGAAAGCACATATGGGCCTGCAAGATGGTTGAGCATGTAAAGGTGCTTGCTTCCAACCTTGACCACCTCTGTTCAGTTCCAGGAACCCACGTAGTATAAGTTGTCCTCTTATTTCCACACATGCACTGCTGCATATGTATGCATAGGTACACATAATGTTTAATTTAAATAAGCACACTCATTCCATGTAACAACCCCAGAAGGTAAGGATGACTTGCTAAGGGTCATACGGGGACAGTGAATTTGTACCTGGTGGGCTAGAGCCAAAGTCCATGTGCTTTGCCCCTGAATATCACCCTGCTCCACTTACCCCCTCTTTAAAAAGCTTCAGAAGATTGCACAGAGTCTGCCACAAATGCATAACCCAAAGTCCTGGCTGCCGAAAACCTGGGTCCCCCAGTGTGGAGGCAGAGAAGGCTGGGATTCCATTGCTCGGAATTCTTTAGAAAGATGGAGGATGCAAGCTTCACATCTGGAGAAAAAAAATTCCCCTCCCAGAACTCCAACCCTAGAAATGTGCCTAAGGATGTTTTCTAAACTGCAAAGTCGGGTTTTCGTTACAAATGCAGGTTGACGGCCCATATGCAGCATTATTGGTAATGAATGGTTTTCCGCATCTCTGCTCTGCCATAGCTGCCCTGCCCACCTCTCTGATACTGAAGGCACAAACTGTACTGGCCTTTCTGGGGCCCCTTGGAAAAAATGCTGGCCTGGCCTGAGGAAATAAGGAACCCAGCCATCACTGTCCCCAGCCCTGTGTGGGGACCTGGGGGGCTTCTGGGAGGTCCTGGCTAAGTGGCATCAAGGACCAGATGGCTCAGGAGATTACTATGATTTCGTTTCCATATAATCCATAAACTTGGATGAGTTAATGTTTCTTCAAATGCATTATCTTGTAATCCCAGGGAAAGCTGTGCAGAGCCAAGAGCCTGGATCTCTGGCCTCTCCAAGCCTGGCATGCTGGGTAATCCCCTGCTCTGCCCGACAGGTCTTACAAAGGCCAAGGAGCTTGGCCAGCAGGGGAGGAGATGCTGGCGGCAGGGCAAGGCTGGCACCTAGGAGGCTGGCATTTGAGGGCAATTGGGCAGGCCCGTAGGCTCCCAAAAGACACTGGGAATCCCACACTAGAACCAAACAGAGCCCACAGGACATCTGAACAAAAAGCCCAGGGTAGGAATGAAGATTTCTTATTCTCTTGCTTTTGGCTCCATCCCTGTCAAATGACTACCTCTGGGCCTTATTGCCCCAAAATACGACACAGGGGTAGAAGTGGGTGACTCAAAGAGCCCCCTTTGCTTCATTCTCTACTGCATGTGAAACCAAGGTCAGCGCTGTCTCCCTGTCATATGGCAGGAGCTGTGACGAATAGAACCCACTCCATGCTCGGGTAAAAACTAGCCGCTTCCAGGATCCTGGGTGTCCTGCTTGAACCTGGCATCCTGGCACATGAGGACTGGGTTTAAGATCCAGCTCTGCCAGTGACTAACTAGCAAGCCACCTCTCTTCAGCTTTTCCCTCATCTGTCAACTAGAGACGCTTCTTCAACCCTACTTTCCTCTGGCATCTTACGATCGACAGAGAAACTTAGGACACACAGGGTGAACCTACCAACCTGTGAATATGTGAAATCGAATCAAGTACACAGCAACCTGCTTGCATGCTGGTGTCCTTGCCCTTTTCCCCAGTTCTTTCTACCTCTCCAGAGTTGCCTCACCCTTTTAGTGATCTCAGCTTAATCCTGTCAGCTCCTTCTGATGCATTAAGCTAATGCATTAACGATTTGGATTTGGTTGGTGACTTCTTCTTTGCAATACAGTTGCGTGTTTGCAGTAGCCATCCGTGCCTTGACTCATTGTCGTGGTCAGATGGCCACCTGGCGGCAATAACATGTTAGAAAGCCTAAAAGCCAGTGGGCTTTCTGACCCACAGCCCAGCTTTTGGCCAAGAGCACCAAGGAGGTATATACGTTTGTGTGTGGCGCCTCCCTGTGGATATGATGTGTACTGCACAGACCCACCCAATCCCTGAATGCCGGGAACCAACAGCTGCCCCAACCAGGACGTGAATCCAAGTTTCTTACGCTGCCAGTGCAGAAAACGAGGCCCACATGCTGGCATAAAACTTGTTCAAAATTAAACAGTTCCCTTGGCATTTTGAAAACAGTAATAAATGACTGGCAACAATCTCTCATAATTTTGAGAACAAGAAAGTGTGGTTTGCCCAAGGATGTGTCCAAGAACTGTGAATTTAGAATCAGTGGCCAGTTCTCACACCATAAATCTTTAGGGAGAAAGAGATGGCCCCCATTCTTTCCTGAGGAGCCAGGTAGTGATGATCCACTTGGCTTCTGACATCATATCTAGCCAAATGATGCAAAAATCAGGTCCTATAAAATGCCCCTTTAAGTTTCTGTAAGGACACTGCCCATCAAATGGACTCTATCCAAGAAGATTGAGTCTGTCATGAGGTTGGTCACTGTTCTTTGTATCCACCTAGAGAAGGCAAAGATGCTTCCTGAAGCTGTGGCCCAGTAAAACCCTGGAGCAGCAGAGGAGGACGTGTCACTGGATTCATCCGCTCAGCAAATACTGAAAGGTGTGAACTAGGATTCAGTTCAACAGAGATCCAACCACATTTAGGAGGAAAGGCTATGGGCTAGGATGAGAATGCTCTCCTGTGAGTGTGGGTATATCTGAAAAGGAATCCAAATTGACAAATGTCAGAATCTCCTGCATTCTAGTGTTGATCACCAACTATTCACAAAAGCCAAAATGTGGAATCAGCCTAGGTGCCCATCCACATATGAACACAGAGAGTATAGTATATATACACAATGGAGTGCTACTTAGCCACAAAGAACAAAGTCATGCCATTTATGGGGAAATAGACGTTAAGTGAAATAAGCTGGATTCAGAAAAAATACTATCACCTGTGCTCTCTCACATGTAGTCTGTAGAGAAAAAAATAATTTAAGATGCCCCCACAAATTAAGAGAGATGACTGAGGAAGAAGAGAAGGATGAGGAGGTGGTTATATGATCCAAATATATGTATAAGTGTCATGTGATGCATGTATAAATGCATGTATAAGTGTCATGGTGAAATCCATTATCATCATGGCATTAGCTCAACATCTGTCAGGATGCGGTTAGGAAAAAGTAACCCACATTGTGTAGTTCAAAAGACAGTTTTTTATGGAGAATGAGTTACAATGGTGTCGCGAGAGCTGAAAAATGAAACAGGGTCTGAAGGGGCAGTTTGGAGAGCAGCAAGAATAAAGCCACCATCCGTAGGGCTGGGGACAGTGGAAGAAAGTGATGTTACCAGGAGCAAGCCATGCTGCAAGAACGTGCATCAAAGAGGGCTGCTGGCTGCGGACCACAGAGATGCTGAGCAGGCAATGTAGGCACGCAGTGGGAAGGAACACTTAGCCTTGGCTTCTCTCCCCTTTAACCTCCTGCTAGCACCTCTCACTGGCCAAATCCAGTTAGAATCCAGTCGGCACAAAAGCTTGAGAAATGTATTTACAGGGGTTATCACACACATTACACACACACACACACACACACACACACACACACACACACGGGATCTGAGAGCAACAGGCAAAGGACCTGAGATGTGTGAGGATGTGTGAGGTGAATATTCATGAGTGTATGTGTGATGTGAATGCTCAAGAAGGTGCACGTGTATTATCAAATCAGTTTCAAGGTATGCAAAAAGTGATGCATGCATGTGAATGTGGCAGGTACAGATGTATCAGATCGATCTCAGAGGTTTGCATTGTGTGTAGTAGGAGAAGCATCGTAGGGTTTGGGTGTGATGTGAACATTCAAGGGTATGTGTATGTGTGGCCAGAATATTGATAGCTTTTGGTGTGCATGCTTGTGTGTGCTGTGAATGTCCAAGGAGCTGAATGTGATGTGAATGATCAAAGGCATATGACGTGATGTTCCAGAGAGAGAGAGAGAGAGAGAGAGAGAGAGAGAGAGAGAGAGAGAGAGAAAGGGAGAGAGAGAGAGAGAGAAAGCATTCACACAAGAAATTTTAGAGAAGAGTAGTGAGATGGGACAGCAGACATGTACAGAAGTGTTCTCTGTGCAGCATGTGGTAGAGAAATTTAGTCATGGGTCATCTTTGACAGACATACATGCTAAGCTGGTTTTGTCCACTTATGCACACAAGATGTCTAAAGAGTATAGTGGCTGGAAAAACTAGTGCAAGAGTCATGGCTGCAAAAACCCAAAAGTTATTTTTGCAACTTATTCTTCCATCAAAGTGAGTGTCATCTTCAATATTGCCACCTGAAGTAGCTAAATTCCTTATTGCTGCATCTGTGGCCTGGAGACCTTTAAACTTCTTTCAGAGTCCACATAAACACCCAATGACCTCCGGTTACACTTAAAAATCTCAATCGTTATCAGTCATGGCCAAAACGAGCAAGCTTAGTCACTTTGACCAGCCCCACTGTCGGCTGAAGAGCTTCCCCCAAAGAGTGGGGTGGGCTATGTTGTCAACTTTGACGCCAAGATTCTATTGGAGTATGTGGATAGATACATTAGCTTCAGGCAGTGTGTGGCTTCAATGGTAAAGCACTTGTCTCCCATGTGTGAGGCCCTGTGTTCAAATCCAGCACTAAAACAACCAAAAAAAAAAGTCCACAAAAGTCACTGCATAATAATTAGTTGTAGGAGTGAGCCCTGGTGGCTATACAAACACTAGAAACTGAAAAATACTGCAGGATCTGCTGCCATACCATACACAGTTGATTTCCATGAATTCAAACCATTAGATTACCATCTTTGAAGGTGAGACCTCTAAGCACCTGTGCTTTTTCAAGGGCTCCTGCCTCTGCTTTGGAGTGAGCCTGGGACAGGGGAGACAAGACCATCATGAATACCTCATGATGTGTGGAGTGTCTCCGCTTCTTCCTGATACTATCATAAATGTCTCAGGGTAGCCAAGTGTAATCCCAGCACTTGGACAGCAGAGGCAGGAGTTCAAGGTCACTCCTGGTTACATAGTGAGTTCAAGGCCAGCCTGGGCTATGTGCAACACTGTTCCTGAAAGAACAGGGAGAGCTAGAATTCCATTCTTTCTAGGTCTGGGGACACAGATCTGTAGTCAGTTGGCTCTGACTGATATAGGAATTGTAGTATTTTGTGCATGACAGACCCCCCCCCAAAAGAAAGAAGTTGTTAAATGTGGGCTCTGTATTAATCAGGATTCTCTAGAGTCATAGAACTTATGGAATGTCTCTGTAGATTAAGGAAAATTGTTGAAATGACTTACAGTGTACAGCCCAACTAACCCAACAATGGGCAGCTGTGAATGGGAAGTCCAAGAATCTAGTAGTTGCTCAGTCCCGCGAGGCTGGGTGTTTCAGCTGGTCTTCTGTATAATATGGAATCCTGAAGAAGTAGGTTCCAGCAGATGTGCTGGAAAGTAAGTACAACCAGGCAGGGAAGAAGCCTTCCTTCTTCCATTGTCCTTAAAATCTCCAGCAGAAAGTGTGGCCCCGATTAAAAGTGTGTACCCCGATGCCTGGACCTAAGCTGTTCTTTACTTGGAACTTGCTCTGTTCCAGGCTGGCCTTGAACCCAAAGATCTGCTTGCCTCTGTTTCCTGGGATTAAAGGTGAATACCACCTTGCCTGAGCCAAGCCTTTCATGGGCATTATGCCTCAAGATCCATATCAAAGGCTTGTGTCATCCCAAGTCAAGATCCAGATCAAAGCCTGTGCCTTCCAATCTCAAGATCTGGATCACGGGCATGCATTCCATTTCTGGATTGCAGATCATTCCAGAGATAGCCAAGTTGACAACCAGAAATAGCTATCACAGGCTCTGTCAGATAAAGCATGACTAGTCCCATCATCTGAGGACACACTGGCCATGTTGGACTTAGGTGACACCTAAGATACATCTCCACAGTTAACTCTGACAAGGTGTGCATTGTCACTTAGATCCACTCAACATGGAAGATGTGATTCTAAATGAAATCAAGAAATGTATGCTTTTGCCTTCAGATAACTGGTCTTAAACTGTTTGGGACAACACATTAAGAACCAAAGACACAAAGATGGATTGCCTATCTGCTTCTCTGACACCCCTACAGAACTCTGTCCTGGCCTCTGCAGATAGTTTTGTGTCTATTTCTTATCTGTCCTGTCCTAGCTCCATTCTCCTCATTCTTGGGCTCTTTAGGATCTCCACTCAGTCCTGACTAGGAGGCCTTCGATGAGCCAGATAGGAGTGAGAGGCAGGCACATATTCTCTTTGACTTGTTGATGGGTCTGTTTCCTACCTAGGGGACATTAGCCAGTATTTTAATCACCATTTTATCCCCTGCGTTTGACAGTGAGACCATCTCCTCTGCAAATGTTTATTGAAGGATCACCGGAATGTTTCAAGAACTCACTCTGATGTGTGCAGGAATTCCCGTGTGCTCCTTCTCAGAATTCCTACTGCCGTGCCTTACACTCCTGTGTCATGCACACTGCAAGACCATGACTATCATCATTTTCTTCCACACATTTGAGAATCTCAGCTCCTTAAGCCTCACAGTTCTCTACTCCAAATCCTCAGACTCCCAAGCTATCCAGGGGTCTGGTCCACCAACCTGAAGTTGATTACTCCTGGGTCACTGCTTCAAGAATTTTGATTTAGCAAAGAAAGTGCCCTAGCAGCAGGAGATATGGGTAACTTCAGAATCATATAGCTCTGGGTTCAAGTGCTGGCTCCAATATGTTATTGGGGGTGGAGGCTGTCACAAAGTCTCTGCCTTCCTAAATGTATCTCCTGATATACAAATGACAAGAATAAAAGTTGCCATACAGGGCTGACATGACTGAGCCAGATGGTGTGGACAAGCAGAACTGGTCAGAGCTACACGAAGTAGCCCCAATACATAAAACACTGGGTTCCTTCCCCTTCTGGAGGATACAACATCCATCTGTGACACACACACCCCCAGAGATAGCCACAGAACCCAGAATCTGCCCTGACTGATAAGATATCAGCTTCCAATTGCCTCTTGCTCAGACAGAAGTCAGGGCATCGAGGACTGTGCTCAGCAAGAAGCTGTTCCAGAGGCCAGTTATGGTGAAGGCCTCCAGGGACAGCCTAAGTGCACATCACAAACGTGTATCACCTATGGTACTTACATGCATATCTCCACCCACCAGTGAAGAAACTTCGAGCTACCCCTCTACCCGGATTCTCGGTCAAGGGTGTTTTCCATTCATCTACTACAGACTTCCTCACCTGGGTGTTTTCCCAAGCCCATACAACCAGTGTGCCCACTCTGTTTATCCGAGGTTATGCCCACAGGCCACTAGTCCAAGGAGTCCTCATCTGACTACATTAGTGTGGTTGTCCCCTTACTGGGGGAACTTAAAGGGAAGGCTCTCTGGGGTGGTTTGAGTGAAAATGGTCCCCACAGGTTCACAGGAAGTGACACTATTAGGTATGGACTTGTTGGAGTAGGTGTGGCCTTATTGGAGGAATTGTGTCTCTGGAGGCAGGCTTTGAGGTCTCAGATGCCCATGTCAGGCCCAGCATCTCGCTGTCTCTTCTTGCCTCCTTCAAATCTGGATGTAGAACTCTCAGCTAACTCTCCAGCACTGTCTGTATGCCGCCATGCTTCCTGCCCTGGCAATAATGGACTAAATCTCTGAATTGTAAGCCAGGCCCAATTAAGTGTTTCCTTATAAGAGTTACTGTGCTTATGGTATCTCTTCATAGCAATAGAAACCCAAACTAAGACAACCTCCCTCCCCCAAATCAGCCCCTTCTTCAGGGACTGAAGCAGGATGTCCACTTTCAGTTTCCAGTGACTAGCAATGTCTGTCTGTCTGTCTGTCTATGCTGCCAAGGCCTTCAAAAGTACTTGTTCCTAGCTTTTCAGAGTGGGATAGCTAAGTGTGCATACAGGCATACAGGCATACAGGCATACAGGCATCCATTTCTCATTCTGTACTTCTCATGCCCTCCTACCTTCCTGGGGAGCAACCAGTCTGACCCATTAGCTGAGGTAGCCATGGCTCATATCCAGAATGACTCCCAAACCCTGTGCAACACCCACCATGGATGCCACTGCTGGAAACAGTGATGAGCGTGTTCCTCCCTCACCCCATTTTATGAAGTAAAGTCCCAAGGCAGGTAAAAGTAACTGGCTGTCATCCAAGCCTCTCAGAAGGGCAGGGGCTGTGACTGCCCTAAGATTTCAGGCTAATGGGTTTTATCTCACCTTGTGTGTCTGGAGCTCAGCTATCTGGGAATGTTTAATAATTGGGTTCCTGACCTTCCGGCTGCCATATTTCCCCTTCATCAGATAATAGAATGGGTCGACAGGTCTCCTCTGCTTTTAGTGCCCCCATAAGCCTGGCTCTTAAGGTAGCTCTGGATTCCCTGGTCCAGAGTCAAGCAAGGCTAACCTATTCAAACAGCCAGAGGCAGTTACAGGGCTGATCCACCACACTCCTGTTTTGAGAGGAACTCAGTAATGTTCAAATTACCCATGTCTCTTTCCAAACAGGTCAGAAGTGATTGGCTATCACAATACACACCCTAGGAAAAGTGAGAGGAGTTTTAAAAGATATGGATTACACAGGTGATTCCAGGAGCATTTGGAAGCCTACATAGGAAGCAGGACACACACACAGTGTTTGTTAAGCCATGCATGGCGCTAAAGAGCTTTCAAAAAATTATCACATCACCTGGGTAAGAAGCAACATCATCTTGGTTTTTACAGGCAAGATAGTTAAGGCAAGTTAAGAACTAGCTGCTTGCAGAGATGGGCTTCAGTACCATCCCCTAACATCTAGCAAGAAATCCTGAGCAAGGTAACTACTTCTTCAAGTCTATTACTCATTGATAGAATAGGGGTAACGATACTTGCCAGCTGGTTTAAATAAAAATGTACCTTGTGGGTAAGGAACCTCATTCTGTCCCCAGTTCTTGGGAGTTTATATTGACCATAAACATTGGTAGTAGTAGCCAAAAATGTTAAAAAAAATTCAAACAGCCTGCTGCTGTTTCCAAGCTTGGTGTTGTAGGGAGCGCTAACTCACTGGCATGCTTTCTGAAGTCAAGTTAGATAGACGCACAGGCTGACTAGCCTTACTTCCTGTAAGAGTTCATTATAGCAGCACAAGTCAGGAGCCCAAAGGGAGGGAGGTGACCTTGAAGCTAAGTTTCAAGCATGCCAGGATTTTCACTTAAAACTAAAAGAAGTCATCTCAGGAGATTGGGAATCACTGGGAAGATCTACGTCTCTCTCAAGACTCTTGAGGGGCTCAGAGGTTGTTTTACAGATTACCTACAGGTGCACATACACAGGCCCCAGCCCAGCCCCTTGTGATTGCACAACCATGCCTGCTATTTGAACTCCCTCGCCATCACACACAGCACTTTCTCCTTCTCTCATGGTCCACTCTGAAGTCACTTAGCCCCTGAAATACAACCATCACTTAGTTTTTGCCCTGGCCTTCTCCCCCAGGATACTGTGCTGGATAGTTTTATGTCAACTTGACACAAGCTAAAGTCCTCTGAGAGGAGGGAACCTCAACTGAGAGTAAGTTTTCATAAGATAGGGCTGTGGACCCCACAAGCCTATAAGGCATTTTAACAGATTTTGATGGGGGAGGATCCCGTCCAATGTGGGTACTGCCACCCTGGGGCTGGTGGTCCTGTGCTTTATAAGCAAGCAGGCTGATCAAGACATGATAAGCAGGCTGATCAAGACATGATGGTCAAGCCAGTAAGCAGCACCCCTCCATGGCCTCTGCACCATTGCTGCCTCCAGGTTCTGGCCCTGTTTGCATTCCTGTCCTGATTTCCTTTGATGATGAGCAATGCAGTGAATGTGTAAGCTGAATCAATCTCTTCCTCCCCAACTTGCTTTTGGTCATGGTGCTTCACCGTCTCATCACGGGAATCATAACCCTAAGACAGACAGATACACAAGAGACAATTTTTGGTCACATTGGCAGCCCAGTGGACAGTTCAAGGTGGCATTCAGCAGTCATGTCTAACACTGTGCGGATTACCTTTGCATTCTGCAAAAATCACACTCTAAAAATAAAAATGGCTTTGGAGAAGATTCCTGAGACCTGTGAAATTCTGTAGCTAATGAAGACATAGGCACCGCTGACCTCCTCGGCTTGCTAGTCCCTGCCAGTCTGGAATCCTGGGCACGCTAGTTTTTGAGAAGTGAGCCTTCAAACACAAATCCTCAAGGACCAGTTCCAGCAAAATCAAGAGCATGGTCTACGATGGGACCATCTTCATCAGTTTTTTAAAACAAAGCAGGTTGGGGTACCCTCACGGCCCTTCCTTTACACTCAGCCCCCTCCCCACATGGCTGACCTCATAGAAAAGCTACTACTGATTCTGCCTACTAAGCCAGTCTCTGTTTGCAATAAAAGAGGGCACTTCTAAAATCTTCAGCCTTTCCCCAAAGTACTCAATCTTGTCCCTGCTATCTCAAAATGCAGCAAATGTATATCAAATGTCTATCTATACATATACATACATATATATATATATATATATATATATATATATATATTTCCCTGACCCTATGCAAGAACAGCAGGAGGCACCATCTGCTGAGGAAACAGAGACCCCACTTCACAAGCTCACATGGAAGGGCTGGGCAGTTTACCCACAAGTCTGTGTGAGAGGAAACCAGGCAGTGATGGGGCTGCTAGTATCTGGGTACTCTGAGCAGACACTGTACCTGAATCACCTGCACTGTACTGTGTACACTGTGTACTCTGTGGCAAGTGTTTATCTGTACGCCAGCTTCTGCGGATGAGTCTGACCCAAACACCACACTCACACATCAGCCAAGGCCCCAACTCCAGAGGCAACAAGACTGCATTCTCCCTGTTCCCATGACTCTGATGTGCTTCTCGATCTGGGCATGCAGGAGTTTTCCACTGATAGGCTGGAGAGAAGCCAAACTTATTTCAGATGACCACTGCTCAACAGTTAAGGAGTAATTAATCTCCTAAATATAAAACTTCCAAAAGGAAGCTCATGGAGGTAGGAGAGAAGAAGAGGATATTTCCTATCAAGTGGAAAAGGGAAGCTAAGATGGAAAATGTATGTATGTATGTATGTATGTATGTATGTACATATGTTCTCTCTCTCTCTCTCTCTCTCTCTCTCTCTCTCTCTCTCTCACACACACACACACACACACACACACACACACACACACACAGGCTTTTCATGGGCCCAGAAACTATCAGAACTGGGGGATTTAGGTCAATTCATTTCTTTTTTTCCTTGGCCCAGTAGGTCTGTTAATTCACTGTAACATAATGCTTTTACTTGCTATAGAGAAATAATCTGTCCTGGTCCCTGGTGAAGCCAGTTGTCCTCCAAGGACAAATCAAAATTCAACACAGTGACAGACACATTTAATTGAGTTTGCTGCTTGACAGTCCTGTAAACGGTCCATCAACATTTGCCTTGTGTGAGCACCACTCACAGCAGGCAGCTGAGTCCATCAGAGGTCCGGGAGGAATCGCCTGACCTGAGCCAGGTACTTGGGCTGCAGATAGTCAGCCAGCTCTTCCTTACTGGCCCACACATGGCGGCCCTTCTCCCCGGCCTGCACGAAGTCTCCGGTGAGCAGAAGAGCTTTGAAAAAGAAGACTTTGACCCCAAGGTCACTCTCTGTCCGAATTGCCTTGGGGAACTTGAACTTGTAGTGGCCACAGGGTGCATTCCCCAGGAACTTGGCTTCCAGGTTGTTTTCTGAAGAGAAAAGAATTGGAAGATTAGGGTACAGACATCTGCTGCTGCTTCACCCAAGTCACAGGAGGCTCAGAAAAGCCACTTCTAACTGAGCTAAAGGTGGCCCAGTTGAGTGTGGCAGTCCTGAAAGGGGTTCCTCCCTCTCAAGTCAAATGCGTTCTAGCCTAGGAGCCAGGCTGCCACTGTGGGCCTGGAAGTTCACAGTGCAGTTAAGATTATCTGGGAGTCATGGCAGGTGGCTTCTACATTCAGCCCTGACATCCACTGTTGAAACAGAACTGAGAACTTGGTATCTGTGGATCAAAGCTCATCACCTCTTAAGGGTCTCCAATCTGACCTTTAGGGGAGTGGGCAGGAGGGAGCTTCTGAAACTTTTGCCATGTAACTTGGATAGCTTAGAACCCTCGATGTAGCCCAGGCTGATCTCAAAATGGTGATCTCCCCACTCAATATCTCTAATACTAGGATCAAAGGCATGTATCACCACACTCCAGTCAGATCTGACCTCTGCAGTGTGCAATCACGGAGTTAATAACCCTTATCTAGCATTTCAAAGATGGCAAAATGCAGAATTACTATGTGGCATGTCAAGATCAGTCAGCTAAACAAAAAGGCGAAGTTGGAGCCCAACCTCTCAGTCCTCACACCGTGACTGGTACTGTGGCCTCGACGCTCAAAAGAAACTGCATTTTCATAAAGGTTTGTTCGCTTCAGATGATGCTTTCATGAACAATTTGTATTTTCTGAATTATGATGTATTTTCAAATTTTTCAGTAAGAAAAAATGGGAATACTAGAAGAATGTATGATATTTTACATATTAAAAGGGACCAGCCTACCAAACAAGACATTAAGCTAGAAAAAACAATTATGTTTGCTCAGAGAACATTCAAACCTTTCAGAGAAAAAAAGTAAGACACACACAGACAGACACACACACGGACACGCGCACACACACACACGGACACGCGCACACACACACACACACATGCACAAACACACATACACACACACACACACGTGCACGCGCAAGCATGTGCACACTACAGAAATAAAGTTATAAACTGGAGCAGGATGTGTTAGTGACACCAACACTCCCAATGTTCCCAAAGCAACCAGCTCCTTGGGAGATAGCGGCAGGAGAATCAGCAGTTCAAGGTCGCCATTAGCTATGTAGTCAGTTGAAGGTCAGCCTGGACTACATGAGATCCTGTCTCAAAAGACTCAGAAAAGCATTTTCAGTACACTTAACAAAAAAAAAATACCTTATAGTATCAAGAAGCACTTGGGAGCCAGGCTTGGGGCAATGCCTCTCTTCTTCTGCACTCTGGTGACTGAGCCAAGAGAGCTGCAAACTCGAGGGCAAACTGGACTACGTGGTAAGTTCTAGGCCAGCCTGAGCTACACAGTGAGATCCTCTATGTGGTGAGTTCTAGGCCAGCCTGAGCTACACAGTGAGATCCTATCTCAAAATAAATGGAAGTCAGGACTTGGGAGATGACGCAGAGGGTATAGGTATTCACCACCAAGCCTGCTGGTGGGGCAGGACCCACATGGTTGAGAGAACCAATCCACATGAATTGTTCTCTGACCTTACACTCCATGCATTGTATGTGTATGACCACACACACACACACAAATAAATGAAAGTAATTTAATTTTTATGTGCTTGAGCATGTCCAGGTGGTTTCTAAGAGTGCAAGGAGAAGCACTGTCAGTGAGCACGCCTCAGGGAAGGGGACAGTGCTTCTCGTGATGCTTACTAGAGGCTGATGTCCTTAAACATAAGCAGGAACTCATGTTCTCAACTTAACCAAACATTACTAGCACCAGATGAATTTGCATACGAAGTATGTTCACATGCTAAAGCAAGTGTCTGAGCAGGCATCTGGGAGTGGTGGGATTATAACGGCACATATCTTTATATTCTCCTGCACCCTTCAAACTTAAGTGAATAAGGTATATAATTTTTCTATAATCTGGAAAACACAGATTAAATTATCAAGCTAAAAAACATTTCACTACAAACAGCAATGAGGAGTCTAAGCAGACAGTTCACAGATTTAAGAAACATGATGAGCATATGAAAAGATGGTTGGTCTCAATAGCTAAGAGGCAAACACTACACACTAATTCAAGAGAGATTATCTCTACTTCTGCCACTGCTACAAGCTAAAATAAGGATGATTTCCTACACTGGTGAGGTCCAGATAAGCAGGCTCCACCATAGCAGCTCCTATTACCACACACTGGAGGTTTAGCAGGCTTGGCTCCCAAGTCCTCACCTCCTCTACATGCATACCTTTGACATGGTGACCCTACCTCCTGAGATTCCATCTTACAGAAGGGTGGAGCCAGTGGGGACGGAATGCACTTTTGCTTTTCTTAAATATTTATTGTGGCCGGGCAGTGGTGGCGCATGTCTTTAATCCCAGCACTTGGGAGACTGAGGCAGGTGGATTTCTGAGTTTGAGGCCAGCCTGGTCTACAGAGTGAGTTCCAGGGCAGCCAGGGCTACACAGAGAAACCCTGTCTCAAAAAGCCAAAAACAAAAAACACATACACACAAAAAAAATATTTATTGTGAAAACTCTCCTTTGCTGTCCCATTTTAAATTTGCTACTTTATTAACTTTGTAATAAGCTTATTTACCATCAATTTATATTTTATGTATTTATTAAATATAAATATGCCTATTTGGTACCCTTTATTTCCTTAAGCATTTACTCAATGGGAATATTAAAAGAAACCATGTGACAAGACAGAAGCCCATTCCACAAGGCAGGAAGAAGGTAGAGCTGTGAAAGCATCCGTCAAGCATGCTTGTATGAGAGAACCCGAGACTGCACCCAAAAAAACCACAACTGCCAATTCTTAGGTGACAGCTAAGAGACTGACAGAAGCAATGAAGCTTGTGGCCTCTCCTATAGACTAAAGACCCTAGTGAGAAAGGCTCAAGGGGCACACAAATGTTTGCCATTTCCTAGGAGCTCTTATCCTAGTGCAGCCAATAAAGTGGTCATGTGCTTACACGACTACCAAATCCACTTACTCAATACCAGAAAGTAAACTACATGGTCAGGTACTGCTGAGAACTCTGAAGAAGAACAGATTCCCGACCTTCAGGGAACTCAGAATTCTAGCTAGAACAAAATGTGTAAATAAACCTTTATGGCACAATGGCGTAGGTGAAAGAACATATTCCCCACGACGGCAGGAGCAACCATAGTGCAGGCATAGTGCCCAACTCATCACTGTCACCCACTGCCAGAAAGGCTGGGAAAATGGTAGCCACCGAAACGTTTCCTGCATAAACTGCCTGCACATGCAGGAGTCTGGGATGAAGAGCTCTCCACTCTTCCTAAATGGACCTGCATGCCACAAAGAGAGATGCTTGCAAATCCACTGACTCAAGGAACACAGGGCTCTCCTCAGCTAGAAATCAGATTCTACATTAACTCACTAAGAGCTGCCAAGATTGGGACCAGGATAAAAACTGTACTGAGTGGGTACTTTTGTGTCTATGGAAAACAGTTAAAAATTCTATGCAAAGAAGTGACAAGGGATTTTTATGCAGAAACCACAAGTCAGCAACACTGGAGATATAAAACAAAACTGGGGTGGAACTTTCTTTTGCATTTTCAGTATAGTGTTTCTCAACCATGCTAATTTTGCTCTCTGGCAATATGGAGAAAGGGTTTTTTGGTTGTCACACTGGGACTAGGGGTGGGAAACAAAATATTGCTACTAGCTACTTGTGAGTAGAAGCCAAAGATGCTAAACACAATACACAGAAGAGTCTCTCACAAAGAATTACCTGGCCCCTAAAATACCATAGTCTAGTGAGAAGTAAAGGACATCACAGCTAAAGCTGTGAAAATAAGTCAGGATGATTTGGAACACACCAGTAGGACCCAAAGATGCAAGCATCAGAAAAACATCAGAGGTAGTGTTGATAATTAGAGTTGAGCCAACGGATAAGCTATGGTACCAAGCAGCAGTGCTAGGAATATAGGTCAGTGGTAGTGTGCTTGCCTACCAATCTCCATCTCTAGTACTGAAAAACAAAGTGTATTTCTTGAGTCTAAGAATTCTGATTGATGCAACTGCAGCTAAGTGATTAAGACAATGAACTAGACATTCATCTCCCAGCACAGGGATGAACTTGCTGACTAAGGTTTCATTCAACCCTTGGTGCTGGGGCTATGCCTCAGCTCCTACCGTGTTTGCCTAACCTACACAAGGTTCTCAGTTCTCATAAGACTGTGGCTCAAGCATATAATTCCAACACTCAGGCAAGAAGATCAGAAGTTCAAGGTCATTCTCAGGTACATCTATAGCAAGTCCAAGGCCA
>NW_022196904.1:68750281-68781468 GCF_008632895.1 Mastomys coucha
AAAGAAAAAGAAAAGAAAGAAGAAGAGGAGGAAGAGAAGAAGAGAGAGAAGGAAGGAAGGAAAGAAGGAAAGGAGGGAGGAAGGAAAACAGAGAGAAGAGAGTAGGGAAGGGCTAAGAATTATATTTATTATACCAAAATCTCAATATAGTAAGATAAAAACACTCACTTATTCTAAGGAAAATCATTGCCAGAATTATTGTTTGTTTGGTTTTTGGTTTTTTTGAGACAGGCTCTCACTATGTAGGTCTGGCTGTCCTTGAACTCACTATATAGACCAGGCTAGCAGTGAACTCACAAAGACACACCCCTGCCACCTCTGCCTCCCAGGTGCTGGAATTAAGTAAGTGTGCCTCCACACCCAGCCTCTTACCTGAACTTTTACTCATCAGTATCCATTAAACTTCTCACTCTCTATCCTTATGCCCAGTCTCAGTCAACCTGAAATGAATCTGGAGGGATTGAGAAGGTAAAGAAGTTACCTGAGAGTGTGGCCAGAATTCGTTCAGCTGTCCCCCGAAGGGTCTCCCCAGGCTGCCACTCGACTTGAGGTAGCATCCAAAACTCTTGGTCTCCAAGTTTCTCTCTGACTAAGAGGACAAGGTTTCTGTCTAGCTTTCGATGCAACGAGGTTCTGTCATTTTTTTTATCGGCTTCTACAAAGGGATGATCAGAGGAGAGAGAAAAATAAAAAACAAAGGACTGCTGGGCGGTGGTGGCGCACACCTTTGATCCCAGCACTTGGGAGGCAGAGGCAGGCAGATTTCTGAGTTGGAGGCCAGCCTGGTCTACAGAGTGAGTTCCAGGACAGCCGGGGCTACACAGAGAAACCCTGTCTCGAAAAACCAAAAAAACAAAGGACTATGATTGACTAAAACCAAGGATTTTGAGTTTTAGAGCTTTCTATTAGGCACTACCACAAACCCAGTTCTCTAAGAACTTAAAGCATAAAATCATGTTAGGGAGATGTAAGGAACAGGGAGGGGGTGTTAATTTCCTGAAAACTGTTTTGTTACTTGAAGCTTCTTGTCATTAAGATGCAAAGCAGAAGCCAGGCAACTGTCCTTAGGTTTGGAAGTGAGAATACCCTCCCACCCTCCCTCCCTTGTGGTTGGCCCAGGAGGTCACAAACCTGTTTCCCGAGCTCCAGGTCTGAACTGTAGGAATGCCTGCTCCCACATATCTTCTAAGTCTTGTGCCAGCGTAATGCCCTGCTCTTGTTCCTCATCGTAAAGGTCAGCTTTCTTCTTTGCCAGTCGCTGAGCTTCATCCAGAGCACGGAGCTCATGGTCTGAATACAGGCTTCTCTCTACCTCTAGCTGGGAAATGTGAGAAAGGGAGAAGAAAAAAAAAAAAAAACTACTGTGACCTTAACAGGCTCAAAAGTACAACCCTTAATACACTCAGAAATATGATCAGTGGGCTGGAGAGATGGCTCAGTTGTTAAGAGTACTGACTGTTCTTCCAGAGGTCCTGAGTTCAAATCCCAGCAACCACATGGTGGCTCACAACCATCCGTAATGAGATCTGAAGCCCTCTTCTGGTGTGTCTGAAGACAGCCACAGTGTACTTATATATGATAAATAAATAAATCTTTAAAAAAAAAAGAAATATAATCAAACACTATACAGATTTTTTAAAAAGCCCACTGAACTGTAAGCAGGCAGTAAGAGATCAAGACTGTCAGAAGAACTGAGAGCATTCTGGGCCCACTTCCTACACCCCAGGTCTACTCGGCTCTGACTAGCATCAGTTAAAGGACCTTCCTGCCCTGAAGACTTTACAAACATCCCTTCTTCCTACACTCTCTCCTGCCATTTCTTTCACATCTCTATTCATCCTTCTGATTTCAACTTCAATGCCACTTTCTCAGAAAGACATTCCTAGACACTTCTCACGAAAACCAAAACCTATGTAGTTCCATGTAAAACTCTTCTAGTACTGTGTTTTCCTTAGTAGCACTTACCAAAGTCTGTAACTAGTCATAGGACTGGTTACTGACTGCACCGCACTACTGGAAACTCTCAGAGAACCAAAGGTATGTGCCTGTCGTATCTACAAAGCCTATCGCTTTGCACACAGGTGCACAGTATTAGCTACAAATACCTATATGGTTAAAAAGAAAGATTGTTTTAACTAAAAACAAAAGGTCAAGCGAGTGAATAAATTGAGCAAAAGGCACTGAAGAGTGTTTCCCTTAGTATCCCCAAGATAAAAGCCTTTGGGAGTTTAGGGATATGTAAGACCTTTCATCACTATCTACTGAGACTTAACAGCTTAACTGCAACTACACTTGGGTTTTTGCCAGTATTTCCTCACTTGTCCTTCACAGAAATTGCTCCCTGGGGTAAAACAAAGTAAACTTTACCACATGCATCTTAAGGACGTGCCCACTATCTCCACGACGTTCTTCCTAGCATCGCAAAGACTTCCCTGTCATCTGAGAGCTCCTACGTTACAGAAAGTGATTCCTGTTCATCACTGGATCCCTACTGTATTGAATGAACAAGAAGGAAACTATCCACACTGAATGCTCAAGCGAAAACAAGCTATTTAAACTCTTTGAACACCTGGTATATACTAACCCAACTCAGTGCAGATATCGCTAACGATCGGGAAGTGAAATGACTTTCTCCAGGTCACACAAAGTACTAGAGTCACCATGGTATCAAGACCTCCTTGGTACTGCGGCTTCCCTCCACCGCACTACGTAGCCCGTGACTGCCTTACCTGCTGTAATAGACCCGCCATCTCTTCCTGCAATGGGGTGAGCGGCTTGGTGACCAGCGGTGGCCGCTGCAGGCACAAAGCGCCGGACAAGCGCCATGGAGATCGGCTGCTGGAGGACGCAGCCTCAAGGGACAGGCCACGAGAACTACCTGCCCAGAGTCTGTCAAGCTGCCGCCAGCCTCTAGCCACCCCTAAAAGAGTACGCCCTATGGGCGCCGCCATCTTTCTCTCTTCCCACAAGGTACCGCGGCGCCCGGCAGAGCCGTCAGCCAACCCCAAGTTCCCATGAGGCAACGCGAGCCAGCGAGGGGGCAGGTTTACTAAGTAGAATGAACCATTGCGTTTGGGAGAGATAGGTGAAATTCTAGTGTTATACCACTAGGAAGGGGAAAGATTCCCGTACAAATGGGTTATAGAGCATTTAAATGTAAAGAAAAATACTCACAGGACTATTTAAAAGCAATCAGGTAATTTCTCTTATGTGAGCACCCCCACAGATGCCCATGGTGCTGGCTCCAGCTAAACCAAGCCCGCGGACCGGAGCTGACGAGGGTCAATATCAGTCATGCAGGTTGTTAGAAACTCCGGGTTGAGGCTCCTGCAGTCATGGGCTGGACCTAGGATGACCAGGTAAGAATTGCGATTTCGAGCCCACTGTCACTCTCGAGCCTGCCCGCGTGCCTTGCACTCCTGTGTACCACTTGAACCTCCCAAAACACCTTTAACCCTGTCCCTCACCGGACTCTCCTTTTTTTTTTTTTTTCCCAGGCTTGTGGCCGTTGCCCAAGCTGAGAATATCCACACCGGAGCCCCGAGGTTAGAAGACTCAGCTGCCAGGCAGAACACTGAAAACAAAGTGGCTCCGAGTCGCTTCAGGTGAGGGTTAAGTGGATCCAGCCCTCTGGAAACTCGCGTCCTGTGACTTCTGCCCGTCACTGTCCAGAATCATAGAAAAAGTTCATTCCTGGCCGTGCTTGTGCAAATCAGCACTCTAAAAGTGGAGATAATGCTTAGAGGGGTTGTTGGTGAAGATAGAGGGATGAGCTGTGGCATAACGTAGCTGTTCAATTAGCAACTGTTAGCTAAGTATCCAGTGTGTATAAATAATAGCATTCTTTTCCTGGTGAGATAGGCTTTAGTTCCGACTAGCAACTCTCTCTGCCTCCAAAACAAAATGTCTTGAAGGACTACACTAACTGCACATCTTAGATTGGGCCTTTCTTTTGTGCCTAGCCCTGGGAACTGGCACCCTGCAACATCCTACTAGTATTAACACTACATATGCAGGTGGTATATATGTTCACTTACCTTCACATCTACTTAACGGTTACCAAAACCTACTACCTGGGGCTGGAGAGATGGCTCAGTGGATAAGAGCACCGATTGCTCTTCCAGAGGTCCTGAGTTCAAATCCCAGCAACCACATGGTGGCTCACAACCACCCATAATGAGATCTGACGCCCTCTTCTGGTGCATCTGAAGACAGCTACAGTGTACTTATGTATAATAATAAACAAATCTTAAAAAAAAAATTAAAAAAAAAAAAACCTACTACCTGTTGAGTACAGTGCTAAACACTGGAAATAGAGGTTACTGCTCCCCAGAAGTAGTACACAAACTTGCAAGGACAACACACGGGCAAATGTTTTAACCGTACTCTGATCAGTGGAATAAGAGAGGTAAGAACTGGCTAAACATTTAAGAGAGTAAGGCACTCATGAGGAAGTCAGGCGAGACTTAAAGAACTGTGGCATGAGGAAGTGAATAGGACAACTCAGCTGGACAAGATCGGTGTAATCATTACAGGCAAGGGTAACATCTGTGGAAAGGCAGGCTGTCAGAGAGAACTGGTATGTGATGCCTCTAGAAAGGCGTTTTGGAACCTGTAGGTTGTGACCTCTTTAGAGGGGGTCACCTAAATCCAATAGCAAAATTACAGTCATGAAGCAGCAACAAAAATAATGTTCTGGCTGGGGCGTCACCACAATATGAGGAGCTGTATTAAAGGGCCCCAGCATTAAGAACACTGAGGACCACTGTTCTAGAAGGATCCAAATGGTGAAGGACGGCCCTATCTCCCTGGAGCTTTTACACTTTGCCCACTGCAGGCAGTGAGGAGCTAGCTGCTTAGAATTTGATCCAAGACTGTTGTAGCCATTCATTTGGCAATCCCAGACACTCCTGGGATGGTTGGGGTCATATCCCTGCTCCAACAGTAAAGGCCCTCTCAGCAAGCAGGCCATCAAGCATAGCCATATCCTGTCCAGTTCTGGAAAGAGTTGATGCCATTTT
Source organism: Mastomys coucha (assembly GCF_008632895.1). NCBI lineage: Eukaryota > Metazoa > Chordata > Mammalia > Rodentia > Muridae > Mastomys > Mastomys coucha. The sequence goes on from NW_022196904.1 coordinate 68,755,303, forward strand.
ATTCACTTATTCATTCATTCTTTTGTTCATTTTTAGGATGACCTTGCTGTGCATCCCAGGCTACCCTCAGATTCATAATCCTCTTGCCTTGGCCTCCTGGGTGCCTGGATTACTAGAGCATACCCCAGCTTCAGCCTTACTCTTTAGAGAGTCTGTAGCCACTGTGTTGATGTAACGCCATAGGGAGCAAGAATGGAAGCTGAGAAGACTTGAAAGCAGTTAGAAAGCAATAGAAATAAGTAAAATGATGGTGTCTAGAACAGGGTGATAGTTTTACTGGTATAGCCAGTGGACTTTGGTTTTATTTTGTTTTGAGACAAAGTCTTGCCACGCAGCCTAGGCTGGCCTGGAATGTGTGACAGTCCTCCTGTCTTAGTCTCGTGGGTGCTTAGGGATTACAGGCATCTGTCCACACCCAACTACAGATCTGTTAATATAAGATGTGAGAAAAGGAGAGATGTAAAGGCTCAAAATTGGGCGCCAAACCATTGAAAATATGGAATTGTTATATATTGAAATGGCAGGGACTGGGAGTTGAGATCTGTGTGCTTACGTTTAAGATGCCTTATGCTTGCTTTCAAAAGGCCTTGTGTAATCATGTATAATAAAAGAAAACATTTGGGACACAGAATCAGAATAGGAGTAGATATGTCATATAGTCAGATATCTGGGGGAAGGAAGAACCAGCAAAAGAAAAATCCTCCCCAAGACAGGAAGAAAACCAGACAAGATTTTCTTTTTAGTGTGGTGCAAAGTAGGGAGCTGAGCTGTGTCTGGCGCTGCAGGCAGGATGGGGTGACAGGCAGATAGCGGGATTGCTCATTGGATTTAACAGTATGGGGTTGGTTGGTGACCTTCACTACAGCCTTTCTAATGGAGAGGTCAGAAATAACTTCTCATCTCATCAGAGTGGGTTGGTTTCAAAGAGAATAAACAAGTATTGTCATTCCTTTAAGAAGGCTTTGCTGTAAGGGAGAATGAGAAGCTCTTGAGAACTTGGGGTCTAAAATGTGGGAGGTTATTTTTTTTGTTCTTGTTTTGACTTTATGACATGACCGTATGTTTTGCTTCTGGGAACCAGAGAAAGACTGATACTGAAGTGGGAACATTGCCAGAGCAGTGTCCTTGTGGGGCTAATAATGCAGCTGGAGCTTCACAACAGTAGAGTCCTCAAAGGCCATGGGCACAGATGTTCAGTGGTGGAAGCTGGAAGAAAGTCTGATTGATTCTATTTCTCTGCAGAGGCCATCAGCTGGCCCTGAGGAAACAGGAAGGGCTGGGATGTTTATGGAGACAAAAGGAAATATAGAAGAGGCATCCAGGAGAGTGGAAGGATAATTGAACTGAGGATGATTGGCAGGCATCTTGAGAGCCTGCTTGATGCTGGCAAATCATTAACATGAAGCACTGGGTCTTGGTAGGGACAGATTTTATACTCCCTCCCCGCGCCCCCCCCCGGGGGGGGGACTTAGCAGGGTCTGAAAAGTTCTAGTGGCCATAAATTAGGAGATAGACTCCAGTGAGGTAAAGCCAGGGATGCTACCAAGCGCCCCACTGTGCACAGGACAGCCACCCACAGAAGTGTTTTATCTAAAATGTCAGTCAAAGAGCCCTGGTGTAGAGACCAGTCAACCATGACATATTTGCGCAGACTCAAATTGTCTAGAGAGATGGATTTAACAAGGGCTGGGAATTTGCCAGGAGAATGTGTAGAGAGACAAGGGAGTTGAGACTAGAATTTAGTCCCTGTAAAGAGAGAAATTGTACCTGAGGTATGTGGAGTGGCAGCGATCTGACGGGCTCCTCAGAGTGCTGCCCTGAAGATAGCAAGGGGATGGGGATGGCCAGAAATGCGCAAAGCCAACTATGATGCAGGTACTGGTAATAACGGCTGCCTGTGACTCCCGAGAAGTGCATAGCCAAGGTAGAACAGATGACAATTAAAAGAGACAAAATTTAGACATAAAAGTGCAGATCTTTTGGAGATCTAGCTGAAATAATCAATAGTTATTTAGAAGTAGTGCCAGATGAACTATATCATCCCCCTCTTCCATTTTCTCTTGGTAATACTTCCCTTATATCCCCTTTTCTCCTTCTCAAATGTATAGCCTCTTTCTTTTTTTTTTTTAAATGTTGGAGGTGGTGTATTCCTAACAACATAAATATGACCTGATCAGTCTGTATAATGTTACTTGTATGTATATTACCTCAGGATTAACGACTTGATATTGGATCTCCCATTTTCAGTATGCCTTAGTTGCTTGTATTTGCATTTTTAAATATTTTACAGTTAAGCCAGGCGTGGTGGAGCACACCTTTGATCCCAGAACAGTACCAGCAGAGGCAGGTAGATCCCTGTATTGGAGGACAGCCTGGTCTATATAGTGAGCTCCACGCCAGCTAGAGCTATATACGGAGACTCCCCCAAACAAAATAAAACAGTCCGTTTATTAATAAAACAGTCCATTAGCAAATGAAGCACCTTACCATACCTCCCTGCCAGGAGAGAAGGCAGAAAGACTAGTCCCAGAAAGCGCTATCTCTCTTTCTTAGAGCCTTCCTCAAAAGAGCTCAGTATACCTTCAACCTGGGAGGATCTTGTTTTGTTTTGTTTTGTTTTGTTTTAAGACTGGCTCTTGCTATGTAGCCCAGGAGGACCAGGAACTCTGTCATCATAGCTTGTCTTAAACTCTTGGTTGCTTTCCTGGCTGGGGTTACAGGCATGCACTGCCATGCCCAGCTGAACCTGGGAAGTTAAGTCCTGATCTTGACCATGCCCTAGATTAAGTGGCTTGGGCACCTAGTTTAATTAAATCTTGCTATATAAATGGCATTGTACTGGTTTTACTCAGACTTAAGACTTGTATTTGTGCAACAGAGGGGGGAAAAATCCACGGAGAAATGATGGTCACTGAAACAGTAATGTCATCTACAGGACTGGGACACTTTCCTTCTTAGTATAGAAGCTGATAGGCCAGCCGCCCAAAGAGGCTGTGCATCGTGCTAAGACTGGGCCGCAGGAAACAATGCATTGCGCTGAGCTTTTGAAAATATCCCTACAGAAGCAGATGGGGCGGGGAGGGGGATGCTTGAATGGTAGTGTGTTTTCAGCATAGTAGAAATACAGTGTGGGTGTGTGGGCACAAGTCTGAGTCTGATTTAGTTGTGTAGGCATAATGAAACAGCTGTGTGACTGCCATCTGAAGTGCTGAATGACAGTGCTCTGTGTGTTTACGCTTTTAAAGAGCAGAGCACAGACCCAAGGCTAGGCCTGGCTCTCCATGCGTGGTAGCCCTCTTTCTGTTTGGACTTGAGTTCTTCACCTGAACATGAAGACTCCAGCCTCAGGGGACCCCAGTAACCCAGCACACTCATGAGGCCAGTGTTCCCAATGCAGAAACACTAGGGTGCCCCAAAGGTTTGAACAGTACCAGGTGCAGAGAGCCTCCTCCAGAGACAGGGGTTTGTCTGCACTTTTTTGATTTGGTGCATGTGTTGGGGGAAGGGTGGCTGGGGAGGTTTGTGGTGGAGAGCAGAGGCTAGGCAGTCTTACAGCATATCCTAAGCTGTATCCCTGGTTAGCCCTGAATTCAGCTTTCCATCCTGTCCTCACCTTGCTCAGCTCACAAGTGTACATTGCCATGCTCAAGCTATTTTATTTTATTTTATTCATAAGCATGTATTTGTTTTGATTTAAGGAACTAACAATCGGGAACTTAAAGAAAATGTTTCTTCTGATTGCAGCATTTACCCTCCGGTCCCAGGACAGCAAAGCTCTCTGCGGTGGGCAGGGATGAAATTTGAGGAAGTCCCAATTGCACACATTAAAGCAACCTACAACAAGTAAGAAAAGGGTGCCCGCCCGAGCCCCCTATGGTGCCCACGTGAGTCCTCTGTGGGCTGCTGCTGCCTCGGGGTGCCCACTTGAGTCCCCTATGGTGCCCAAGTGAGTCCCCTGTAACTGCTGCTGTCTCGGGGTGCCCGCTCGAGTCCCCTGTGGTACCCACGTGAGTCCCCTGTGGACTGCTGCTGCCTCGGGGTGCCCGCTCGAGTCCCCTATGGTGCCCAAGTGAGTCCCCTGTAACTGCTGCTGCCTCTAGCCTTCTTAGAATAGAAGTCGGGGTGTCAGATACTAGCTTCATCTGGTTTGGGGAAACCATCTTTTTTCTTTATAAGCTTACTTAAGTTTCATGAAAATATAAAATAGGTTTAGTACAGTGTAATTGTAAGGGGTTTTGCCTTTCTTGGGACCCCTATGCAAGGACCAGAAGGACTGCATTAGAAGCAAATGGTGAGAGAAGCAATGTTCAGATCCATGATTTATTTGTAAAGTAGCCAGAATATATACCTTCTTACCTTAGGCCCTGTGCACTGCCCCTTCCCTAGCAGGGCTAAGTGTGGCAGTGAAGGAAAGACTACTGTGTGCTGTGGTGCGCTAGCACAAGACACAGGTGCAGTTGGGCTCCCAGCTGTAGAAGCATAGGGCACCAGTGACAGCTTTTCAGGCTCTGGTTGCAGCCTGCCTGCAACACAGTTGTAGCCCAGGACCAGAGACGATAATCCTAGCCTAGAGTGGGAGCCTCCAAGAGCCACAGAGCCTACAGCAGCATCTCCCTTCCTTCTCTTGAACTAATGCAGATACAGCTTCTGAGCTCTCTGTTGTGTCTGTGCCCTTTCAGTACGCCCTGCATGAGAATGTTTCTGTGCAGGGCCTGAAGTTACCGTAAGAGACCTTAGGGGAGAGGTGAACGCCACAACAAGACCAACAGGCAGGTGTCCCTGCTCGGGGCTGACCTGGTAGGTCTCCTGGACAGCTCCCCTTCACTGCCCCTTCCCAAGAGCACCCAGAAAGCTCTGCAGGAAGCGGGGTGATGATAACCAAAGGGGAGACAGAAAATATACCTTAGGATTTTCTTAAAGTCAGTCTTAATTACAGTTTACCATTACTAGAAAAAAGTTTCACTTAAAATAATTTTTGGTCAGAGAAATGTCACAAGCATTTGAATTATCCACTGTAATAATATTATAGGGAACTGGTTTTGTGGGATTTTTTGAGTTTTTATGATTACCTCTGAAATGATAGGTAATAGATTTGCTTCAAAACAGTCCACTGATGAGGGGGTGTAATGGGTTTAGAGGACACTGTATTTGGATGTGACTTGGTCATTGTTGGAGGACAGCGAGGTAACAGGTCTCTGGCATTTATTCTTAAACTTTTTTTAAATTACTTTATTACATTTTTACTTAGTCGTTGGGAGTGGAGCATAAGCACGTGGAGGTCAGAGAACAATCTGTACAAATTAGTTCTCTAGCATGTGAGTGCACCTGTGAGTATTAAGCCATCCTCACACACTGTTCTTCCTGTTGTTGGAGTGGAAGACACTCAAAAGTTTCTCAGTATTGTCTTTTTTTAAACAGTTGCCTAATGTGAAACATGTAGGTTTTTATAAAACTCCAAGCGATGTCACATCAGGGTAAATGCTGCCGCAGGGAAGGCTTCATTCAGGTGGAAGCGGGTCCTTGGGGTGACGCTCTCCTGCCCTTGGATTTTGGCACTCCTCCTAAGTGTGTGATTTTTTCCCATCTTCCTTTAGCATGGCAGAGGGAGCTACTGACCTTCTTTTCTTTCTCAGTGTGGCTCCTAAGGACGTTAGCAAGCTCCCTTCCTTCCTGAGCAGTAGTAGAGCTATATGCCTCCTTTTCCCAGCACACAGATCCAGGTGGTCTCTGCCACCAACACGTCCCTGGCCCGCGCCTCCTGTGGCACGGAAGGCTTTCGCAATGCCAAGAAGGGCACCAGCATCGCCGCACAGACAGCAGGCATAGCTGCTGCAGCAGTAAGTACCTGGCCATGTGCCTCTACTTTCCCTGTGGCTTATGGTGGGGAAGTCTCAGTAAACCAGATTCAGAAGCAATGAGATCTTTGCCCACCCCTGTTAGACGCCCTGACACTGCAGCTGCTTTAAGAGGCCTTTGTAGAAAGGGTACCAACTCTTGCTCAGCTTCAGTGGAGAGGAAGATGTCATTGATGTTCAGAGGAATAACCAGAGTGCTGAAGGCTTTGGAACCAAGGCTCCTTCCATTAAAGACCAATAATGGGTTGTATTCTATTCAGGAAGCATGTCTTATAGCACAGGTCCCAAAGTGGAGTGTCATAGATCTTTCTAGAAGCAAATTAAGCAACTCCATTTCAGACACTTCATTATTACCATGTCTTCAGAAGAGCCTGCTATTATCCACTCTTTCAAGAGAATCAGATTCTGGGCAGTTGGTCAGAGTCAAGCAGCCAGTTCAGCTCTCTGACATGGGCCTTGAGCCAGAGCTGCATGCTTTCTGCTATAGCAGAGACCACAAATGTGTGTACTCCAACAAGCAGAATACTTCCGGAAGGAATACCTTGACCTTTAAAGCTAGACATAAGGAAACCTTTGATTGCTATCTATGAGTAATAACCACCAAAATGCAGAATGATGTCATTGCCCATCAGACAAAGCACAGTCAGCTAAGTAGCACATGCCATTGTTTGGAGGACCTCTGCATGGTAGCTTTTGTGTATCTTCCAGGACCCATAGTGAATGTGCTTATAATCTGGACACATACTTAACTGTAAAGATACTAAATCCCACTTTATAAGTGGACCTGACCTTGATACCTCAGCATTTGGAGGAAAATCAGGCAGTATCTACAAGTGTCCATTAGGTGGCGGTGCAGTTCTGTACCCTTCGTTCCTTGTCCATCTTCACTTGGACATCCTTAGCTTCCTTCTGTGTCTTCTGCCTTGCTGTTTGCTTCTGTTGTTGCCGTTATCCCATGTATCCTGGAGACAGTGGCCAGAGGTCGGGCTGCAGCACTGTCTCAGGCGCACTGACCACTTGCCTTTCTCCAGAAAGCCACAGGAAAGGGAGTGACCCACGTCAGAGTCGTAGTGAAAGGCATGGGACCAGGACGCTGGGTAAGTTAACTAGGGGTTCTCTACAGTGTGTGTGTGTATGTGTGTGTGTGTGTGTGTGTGTGTACGCGTGTGCATGTGCACGTGCGCATCAGGCATGAAGAGTAGAAATGTACCTTAGTGAGTTTCCATGGTATTGTTTAAAGTTCCTTTCTGTTACTGGGATCTGCTAATCCCCGCAGAGCAAGCCTGGGTCATGGATTAATTTATTACCTTGAGTGCCAGCCCCTGGGAATGGAAAAGTGGTCTCTGGGGGACCATCACAAGCAGATCCTCAGCACAGACTAGTAAATGCAATGGAGAAGGGGTCAAGGCACTAGGCACCTTGAGAGGGATTCTGAGACCAGTGGGGCTATAGCTTCCCCCAAGAAAGTGACATCTCTCCGACTTTAAAAGAGCAAGGTGTTGGGGTGTGAGTGTGTGTGTGTGTATGTGTGTGTATGTCCCAGGAGAAGAAAACACTCCTGTAAAGCTACCAGAGTGTGTGGATAGAGCCTGTTCTCAGACCGTAAAGCACAAGTGGAGGCAGGGGGCTAGAATCATAGGCATTAACAGTGAGCTTCCATCCTTCTCATTTTGAAGACCATGCCATTTGCCTATTTCTGATCTTTCCAGTCTGCCATCAAAGGAATGACCATGGGGGGCCTGGAAGTGATCTCAATCACAGACAACACCCCTGTGCCACACAATGGCTGTCGACCCCGGAAGCCTCGAAGGCTGTGATGGGAAGGAAGCGTGCACTTGGACCTGACCTAATTGACTCCTGTGGATTCTACAGAAGGCCCACCGTGGATGCTGCTGGAGCCGGCTGTTCTCCAGCCCTCCTTGCACTGAAGCTGGGGGTGCCGAGGCTGGCCTCTTGGACATGAGGGAGTGGGAACTGCAAGCCCACTGTGGCCAGCTCCAACCTCTGCTCTGGAAATAAAGGACGATTCTCTGTAGTAGCTGTGAGTTTTTGTCCCCAGTATTACAGACTTCTGAAAGATTGTGAATATAAATGTGCCCTGGATAGAAGGGCTACAGTGTAAAGTGGGCTGCACCCCTTCTTCTGACACTGCCTCTTACCTGAGGTGGCCAGATCTTGTCACAGCCAATAACTGAGCAATTAGCCCAGGTGAGGGGAGAGCTTTTTGCCATCCTCTGGAGCCTGCTAGATCTCACAGGTGGTGGACATGCTTGAAGTTTGCCTAATGGTGTAGGGGTGCTCCCAAGCTCAGATTTTCTGGGAATGTTCATCCCTCATACTCCGTGAACTTTGGCAGCCCCCAAATCCCAAGAGAAAAGTATCTCAAAAGTAAGCTGTAGGCAGGTGGAGCTGTATAAAACAGGATTTGCAGGTGGATGGTGGAGGGGCGGAGCCTATGAACTGTGCTGGTGTAGAACCTAGATGGGGCAGATAGATGGGCACTGCTCGAAAGCCCCAATCAATCATGCACCACCATAGGCAGCCAGGGCTCTAGAGAGAGCGGCACAGGAGAGGAAACACCTTTCCAAGCCTGTCCATCTGAGAGCAGCAGAACTTAGAAGGAAAGGCCCACAGCATAGTACCACTCCTCCCAGACAGGGCTGCAGCCGAGCTGGTGAAGCCTTGAGCCTTCCCAAGCTGCCAGTGGGTAGATAGGAGGGGCTGTGTTGGAGCTAGAGAAAGGACAAGACTACCAACTTAGAGGAATTGAAGAGAAAATGTCTCCCTACTCCTTTTAATCCTTAGCAGGACCTGAGAAGTATCCTGAGTAACTAAAGCTCGTGGAGAAGGAGCATTTTAATATAAAACTGTCCAAGCAATGCTCAAGCTGGGCTTGAACCTTCTGAGTACTAGGATTACATTGTCACCATGTCACACAGATAATATGCTGAGAAAGTAAAAATGGTGGCAGTTTCTTTATTGATGACAATAAAGTAACATTGTCAAAGAAAATAGACTTTAAAAATGAGCTTCTGAACCCATCCTTTGTGATTTGCTATGGTTTTGGCCTTTATTCAAGTGGAGAAAGGGCCTGAAGTACCTCGTGGTTCAAGCAGAAATAGTTCAAAGGTTTAGGGGAAAAGCTCCACGAAGATTCTCGACAGAAGATTGGGACTAGTGAGACTAGTGAGAACCGGAAGCAGCTGCCACACTAAGCCTGAGAACAGGTAAAGGATCTACAGCTTTGACAGGATCTGAGCCATGGAGACAGTTACCACCCAGGAGTAATCACAACAGACAGGTTTCTCCCAAAGTCATGGCCTGGAAGGGAAGAGGAGCATGTTCCCCGTAGCTCCAGTGGGAGGAGCAGGCGTGCTTCTGGCTGAACATCACAGACAGCTGAAGGACAATGGTGTGGTCCTTGGTAACTCAGGATGGATCTAAAGGGGCCGATGGTGAACCCAGCTGAATCCAGAGACAGCTGAGGGCCCGTAGTGGGGAACTCAGGGTGGATGTGGAGGGCCCGTTGTGAAAGAGTAAGCACAGCTACAAGTGACAACTACCATGCCCCACTGCTTCACAAACTGCCTTGCTTATCTGGGTGAGGTGGCACATGTCTGTCATCTAAGCACAAGAGGTAGGGGAGAAAGATCAACAGTGTAAGGTTATTGTCAGTTTGTGAGTTTGAAGCCTGCCTGGGCTAAGACATAGTCTCAAAACAACCAAAGGGTTCTGTCAACTAGACCAGGCCCACTGTATAGAAATTCATGCCCGCCCGGCACATCCCTAGGCTCAGGAGCCAGCCCAGTATGGACATTGTTTCCAAAGCTTCACTAAGAAGCTAAGAAATGAACAAGCTTTATTTTGACAGACTCTCAGTACACTGTCACTTCCAGTCTGTGAGTAGCCAACAGCATCCTCTTCTTTTTCCTGTATTATTCTTTTGACTTGGCTTCTCAAAGGCTAATGTCGACCTAGCAGAAACTACAGCTTCCTTACTGGTCAATCTTGGCAACTTTTGATTCCTCAGACACTGGACTGATGCCAGAGGCCCTGCTCTGCATCTGTCTCTGCCCGGAGGAACAGTGGCCTGTAAACTTAATTATCCCACAAGGAGAAGGGGCGAAAGGTGTTGACATCCTCCTACCAGCAGGCCATGGATACCCTCTATGATGGCATGCCCAGCACATGCGGTTTTACCCCTACAGCCAGTGATCACCCATCAGGACTGGTAATGATGTAAGAGACAACACCTTTCCTCTCCTGTGCACACAAAAAGAATGTTTTCTCTGCAGAGGATGTGCTTTTGTTTCTCTCAGCCTAGGCCATTACCTGACACCAAGATATAGTCCCTGCCAAAAGAAACCTGCTTAACAGCATGTCCATGGATGCTAGCATATCACTCTGGCTTTCCACAGACCATATCCTCATTGCACCTGCCCATGACCTGACTCTGACATGCCCACTTCAGACAGACAGACAGACAGACAGACAGACAGACAGATGGGTGGATGGTGGATGGATGGATAGATGATGGATGGATAGGTAGGTAGGTAGATAGATAGATAGATAGATAGATAGATAGATAGATAGATAGATAGATAGATAGATAGACAGAGCCCTCTGGGCTCTCCTCTCTCCCCACATTCTTTGTTTTGCTGTTTTTTATTTTGGTTTGGTTTGGTTTGGGTGTTTTTTGGGGGGTGGTTTGACACAGGATCTCATAAACTCCAGTCTGGCTTTGCCCTTCTTTCTTTGCTTTCTCTTTTCATTTTTTCATATTTTGGAAATATAGGTTGCTGTTTAAAATTTTGATGGCCATCACCCCAGAGGGATGGAGTGCTGCTCTGGTTTGCTTTCTATTGCTGTGAGAGACAACAACCTGGAGAGACAGTTCTACTTTACAGGTCTAGCCCATCAGTGAGGGAAGTCAGGGAAGGAACTCAAGCAGAGCAGCAGCCTGAAGCAAGAGTGCTGCTCACTGGCTTTCTCCCACAGTCACATTCAGCTACCTCTGTCACACAGCCCATGTCCGCCTGCCTAAGGATGCCACTTTGTACAGTGGCCCAGGCCCTCCTACATCAATTAGTAGTCAAGAAAATGTCCCTACGGACATGCCCACAGGTCGATTTGATGGAAATTTCTCAGTTGAGGTTCCCTCTTCCCGAGTGTCAAGTTGACAACTGAGATTAACTATCACAAGTGGATACCCAATTTCCTTTTACCAAAAGCAAAAACTGTCCACTCTCTGAAACTGGGCTCTGATAGGTTCTTCTGTAATCACTGGGGCTAGGTGTAGGGAGCACTGCGGTCAGGTGTGGATGATAAGTCTGAGGGGGCTAGACAGGAATGTAGCTAAATTATGAAGATGTTCCTTGAAGGAGAAATGTTACCAATGTTCATGGGAATGGTGCCTTTAAGAAGATAGAAGGGAGGATTTAAGGAAGAGGTGCCACTGGACACGGGATCAGATGGCTTAGTGTGTGCACTTGGAAACTGATTCACAGCCAAGGCAGGGCTGAGAGGTCATCAGTTCTTCAACTGTTACAACTTCTTTGTCATGGGGGGTCGTGGGATTCAGACTGGAGAGGGTGGCATGGAGGTCAAGGCTTACCAAGGGATCAGAGGAAAGGCCCGAGGTTGGAGGGGTGGAACTTATAGTCACACCAAGGATAAAGACAAGCTCAACTGATATGATAGAGAAACGTACATATCTAGAAAGCTGTGGCCAGGAAAGAACTTGAGTGTCAGATCTTAGAAATGGCTCAGTTGCAGGAGGTAAAATTCATTACAGGGTGTCTTGTTTACGTTTCTATTTCTGTGACAAAATACTGTGAGCAAGGCAACTTTAAGTGAAAGTGTTTAATTGGGCTTACAGTTTCAGAGAGCTGGAGTCCATGGTGGTGGAACAAAGGCATAGTGGCAGGAACTGCTGAATGCTCACTCTCAATCTGAGAGCAGCAGGCAGAGAGAACAGAGAGAAGCCTCAAAGCCCACCCCATCACACACCTCCTCCAACAAGACTTCTAGCATTGAGAGAGTTGCTTTCATTTTCTGAAATGTATTTATATATCTGATGTACCTAAGTAAAGTTGGACCTTGATCAGGAACTTTGACTTGGTCTCATCTTTCCTCTCGCAGTCTGATTCCCCTATATTTTTTCCAGGTTCCCGCCTCTCCTTCATGAAACCTGGTTTGTGTGGCTGCAGGCAGCTACATAACCCCAAACAGTTCTACCAACTGAGGATGCGGTTTTCAAACAGAAGCGCTTTTGGGAACCAGTCTCATTCAAATTATCATACGTGGTGTCTGAAATAGAGTTGAGCTAAAAGTCACTGGGGTTTAAATAAAGCAGTTATGAGATGTGACCCAAGAAAACTATGGCTTTAGACTTTAGTAGAGAAAGAACTGGAGCAAGGAGCAAGAGATGTGCACAACTGTCTCAGCAAGGAGCGGCTCCACCCATCATCTCTCAATTCTGAAGACATCCTTGTACAACACACCCCTATCGGCTGCCATTTGAGAAGATGTCTGGTTCCCACAAAATGATTCTTTTACCCCAGAGTGTAGCCTTGCCCTCATGGATAACTCTCCTCCTCTAGGGTGTGGGAGCTGTCCTGTGATGTTTTATTCTCCCTGAGATCCAAGATGGCTTATGAGGCCAGGTGAGGAGTCAATGCTTTCTAGCAGAAGTACCGCCATCTGCATGCTCATTTCCATGGTGGGGATGCAACTACCCAGGGAAAAGTACAGAACTTGGCAAGAAGATAGCCTGGTCTATAAACACTGCAGGGGAGCCAGCAAGGGGGCGGGATAGAGTGATGAGAGACAGGGGAGCAGCAGGCCTTTCAGGAGCCACAGGAGCCCAGTACACCATCCATAGAATAGTGCCATGTCAGCTAGCTGCTGCGCAGGGGGAACCCTAGCAGCCTGGAAGGTCATATTGATATACTAAAGGGCAGAGAGAGTGAAGATGTGGGTCAGATGCTGAGTCTGGTAAAAGATGTGTACTGTCATGGGATCTATGACGGGCCAACACTTGCCCTCTCACAAGATGCATTGGTTTGGGTGCGCAGAAAGGATACAATGCTTAAAGGTAAGAAGCAGCTCTCTCAGCAAGGCGACAGGAGATGAGGCTTCCAGGGCAGACAGTCATGTGAGACCCCAGGGGCAGGTATGCCCATTGTAAGCCAGGAACAGCCACTGATGGAAGCAGTATAGACAAAATGTCCTTGGAATCAGGACACAGGGACTGTTCCTGTTCTTCCTAAGATTTCCTATAATTGTCCTGAAACAAAAGAGCGTTCCTTCTCCCCCAGCTCTTACGGAGGCACCACAGATAACTAGAGCTGCTTCAGAGGGAGAGCTGGCTGTGCCTGTCGCCGTATCTTACAAGAGGGGGGCGGTGCGGCGGCGGCGGGGGGGGGGGGGCTTTGTAATTGCTTGTAGGAACACTCCATTCGTAGGCAGCTCTTTCCCCTACAACTCTGCCAGATGACAAGGCTCTGTATAGGCTCTGCCAGCACAAAAGCAGATAGCCCCATGTGGTTCTTAAACATGGCAAGTGTGGTTAAAGAACTAAATTTTAAGCTTTCATTGGCCCGAATAAGTTTAAATATAGATAGCTATAGGCAGCTGGTGCTACTATACTGGGACAGTATGGCCTTGGGCATCCTCCCTGTATGCCCACTATGCAAAGACATCTTTAAGCCTGTGAGTCAGGCAAAGATGGGGACTGATATGTCCATCAGTAGTAGAGTGCTAGTGAAAGAAATTGCAGAATAACACTGGTATGTTGCCCAGGAAACAAGCCAAGCTGGGTGGCTAAGTGACAAATGGAAAGAGAGGTGGGTGGTGGAATGATGTGCGTGGTATAGTTACAGATGTCGGTAGGAAAAGAAGAGAATGTGGAGCACACGTGTTTGTATGTGCATCAACTCTCCAACAGTAGTAGGAAACAATGAAAGAAAGATGTAGCCTTTTCCCTTCCTCATCTTTAGACTCAGGTACACTGCATGTGCTACTTACTCAGATGAATTAATAAACCAATAAAAATAGAAGTAAAGACCTGCTTTTACCATATGTGTTCAATGTACAGATAAATAGACATATACATACATATATGAGTTGCAGTTGGGCAGTATGTAAATAAATTGTCTGCTGAAGTGTGTACAGAGCATTTCATGAATATAATTTGACACACATGGACCTGTGACACTGCCTATCCCTTCCCCCACCCCCTCCCATCCTGTAAAAGACGCTGGCTTTGGCTCTGAAGTTTGTTCTGCTAATTAATCTGATTTTTCCCCCTCTGCCAAGCCAGGTTCAAATCAAATTGTACACTTGCTCTCAAATTAGCATAACAAGTCTTGCCAGAAAATCACCTCAGTGTCTTTATTGCCTGGCTAGAAGGAGGGGAAGCTGAGCAGGTGCTGTTTCCATAGTGCCCTGTGGCAGCTTAACCACCTAGGATTTGTGTAATCCCCTTGAACTAAAAAGAAATGTCAACAGAGGGGCAGCGCTGCGTCACAGGGGACCTGGGCTGGGAAGACACCTGCTGTCTAGACTCAGGTTGAGCCCACACTCCCTCCTCCCTCCCTGTCAGACATTGGTGGTCCCCCACAGGACTATGGAGGAGAGAAAAGATTGGTGCTGATCCAAAGAGCCTAAAGTCATTTATGGAGAATTACTTGGGGGAGAATCTAAGATTACTGCAAAGACAAACGGGAAGCTCTAGAAACCCCATGAGGTCTCCTCTAGGCTCTGGATCCTGTTCCCTGTGGCCTCCTATTCCCTCCTCCACGTTGGGATGGAAAGAGCTTGGGAAGTAAAGTCCCACCTGTATTGTGTGACTTTGGAGAAATGAGTGCACACTTGGAACCTCAGCTACTTCTTTGCTATGCGTCACTAATGTGGGGATCTGGGCAGATTGCTTTACTCTGCCTTTTCTCAACTGGTATCATCCAGCCTGGCTCTGCCCCTACTCTCTGAGCGCATTAGATGGACAGACCTTCAGCTCCACCCTGGAGCCCTGGTTAGGAACCTTGTATTGAATACAGATGTTAACTCATCTGGCCCTGGCTATACTGTTGTTGTTGTTGTTGTTGTTGTTGTTGTTATATACTATTTTTATTTTTATTATTAAATATTTACCCTGGAATTTTAATTAGAAAGTGTTATATAAGAGCCATCACCCATCTTCCTGTTTCCCTTAATCTACTCAACTGTGGAATAAGCCAGATTGTTAAAAATATGTAGCCAAAAACTAAAATGAAATTAAAAAGCCAAGTGATCCAAGAATATCCCTCAAAAACACTTTCTTCCCTCCCTCCTTCTTCAACATCTCTCAGTAACCAAGTGCAAAGTTCCAATGCTCTGGTGACTGTCCTCAACAGATAAGAGGCCAATAGGGGAGAGAAATTCCGAAGCCTATGGTAATTTCACAGGACAGGAAGTGAGTGTAAGTGTGCATGCCTGATGTGAGCGTACATGGTGCTACTAGTATTGATAAGAAGGGGATCCAAAAACAGGGCACATTGGCCCTCAGAATCCTAATAAGGGGCTGTGAAGGCGGGGTGGTGGGTAACAGCACCTTTCAGTGAGGCCATGGGCAAACACAATGCAGTCTATTGGTATGGCAGTCACTTTTCTCATTGATGCAACCAAAATACCTGACAAGAAATAACTTATTTGGGTTTACCATTGAGGGAGAGACAGTTGGGGAGGCACAGTGGCAGGAGCATGGATCTCATTGCATCCACAGTCAGGAGAAAGTGGGGCGGGGGGAGACACACACACACACACACACACACACACACACACACACGAATGCTGTGCTCGGTGCACTTCCCCCTTTTTCTTCAGTCCAGCACTCCAGCCATCAGTGGTTCCACCCACCTTTAGAATGGTCTTCTCTCTGCACTTAAACGTTTCTGGAAACAACCTCATGGACATACCTAGAGATACATTTCCATGGAGATTCTAATGCCAGTCTTGTCAGTAATGACAGTTAACCATCACAATGTGGCAGCCAGCACAGTGTGAGGTAGAGTGGGGCACCAGATGCCAGGTAGGACCCTTTAGACGATGCTTCATAGAACAATAGTCTTTGCAGATGCATTTTAATTGAGGATTCTGAGACTGGGGGCAGGAGTGCTGGGGAATGTGCTGGAATATCTATGTGGGTTCTACATGCAACCCCCAGCTCCTTATAAAAATGTAGGGAGGTTCGACCATAGATTAAAAAAGAATCATGTGACTCAGAAGAAGACTAGAGAGAGACATCACAGGAAGCCAGAGAATCAAGATTCTTTCTCAGAGCCTCTGGGACCCAGGAACAACTCAGTTTTTGTCCACTGCTGCCTGATGTCAGGCTCCTGGCCTTCAGAGCTGCAAACAACAAAGCCATTTGCCTGTTTGCTTGCTTTCCTTCTTTTCATTGTCCTGGAAATCAAACTTAGGGGCTTCAAACATGCTAGGCAAGTACCCTACCTCTGTGTTCCAGCCCCAGTCCCAGCATGCTCCTGCTCTCCCTACTTTTTATTTTGAGACAGATCTCAATATCAGCTGGCCTGGAACTTATTCTATAGCCTCAACAGGCCTTGAGCTCCAAGACCTCCTGCTTCAGCCTCCAGGGTAGCTGGGAGTACAGACCTGTGCTACCAGGTCTTGCTAGCTCCATTGTTTTGAGACCTCTGGCAGGCACTCAGTTGTTCCAGAAGCCTTAAGGGTATATACACAGGGTCAGGAGAGAGAGCTGAGGAAGACGGTGAGGATGGGGAGGCATGTGGAAGACAACTGGACCAGGCTTGGGTGGACTGTGGGTGGGTAAAGGAATAGAGGTCGGCTCTAGCTGGGAGGCAGTAGGAGCTCTTGGCAGTTGCCAGGGTTACAGTATGGGAGGAAGGTATTGGAGAAAGCTCTTTCTGGAGCCTGGTAGAGGCAGGGAGCCCTGGGAACCCTGCTTTATTTAACCCAGGTGGAAGGTAAAGCCAAGTAACTGTGGGGAGCAGGAGCATAGTGCAGAGCTTTTCCAGGCAGGCTGGGAAGGGGCATAGATGAGGGGAGATGCTCTGAGGCTGCTGCAGAGGATATCACAAAGGAGCCTGCCAGTCCTCCCCAGTGCCTCCTCCTCTGAGAGACGGGGTGATTTTTCCTTACCTTCATCCTGGGCCCGCAGAAGGGGCACATGCCCCTAAGCACAAAGCACAGGCAGAGATCCTGGGGACACGCAGGGATCCTGAGCACAGTGTCCCTGAGAGCAGGCAAAAGCACATTTTTTTTGTCCTGTTGGGACTGGGATAATTGGGGCATTAAGGAAAATGCATTTCTCACCTATTTTCTGTCTGATTGAAATGTACTTTGCAGTCATTTAGAGCCCTCACACCTCCTCGAATCAGAGCTCAGTTCGCTCAGATGGAGGCAGAAAACTGGGGCATCACATGGCTCCTGAGGCTCCCAGGATTTGACAAGCAAAAGTACAACCTCACCCAAATCCCTACCATATGAAGACATGGCCAGTGTGGGCAGACTGCAAGGTGGAAGGCCAGGGCTCCCACACAAGGACTGCACTTGCCTCCCATCACTGCCTCAAGACAACTCTGGCTCTTGCCTTCTTTTCTAGATCCGGACAGCACCATTTCAGGAAGGGTCCCTGGATCCACTTCTCCTTGACTGTAAGACTAGGTCCCATGTGAAACTTAAACAGGGAGTGCAGCTCAGTGATAGGGTGGTTGCCTTCCCTGTGTAAGGTTCTGGGTTTAATCCTCAATCTCATGCATACACAGAAACACACATACAGTCACACACACATCATACACAGACTCACAAAATTACATATAAACACATGTACATAAGACACACATATACATACACAGACTCACACATACAAAAACACATAAACACATTCACACATGTACATAAGACATACACATACATACACACAAGCACACACATATATACAAAAACACATACACACATATATACAAATAAACACATATATATACATATGCACAAGACATACACACACACACACTCGAGGCCTAGAAGTCTTTCTTTTCTTTATTTCTTTTTTTTTTTTTCACAACCATATGAGTTAGGAGGAAAAGGCAAAGAATGGCCTTCTCCCCCAGCACCGTATAAAACTGGGTGTAACGGCAGCAGTCCAAGCTGAGAGTTGTAATTCTTTTGGTGACCTAAAAATCTGCCCAAATATTAAACCAAACTTGAGCCTCACATACTGCTCAGAGCTTTTTCCCTTCCTCCGGCTCCCTAAGTAGAAGATGGAGCTAAGAGTTGGTGCAAAGCCTTAAGCAGCACTCTTGGTCAACACTGGTCATCACCCCTCCCTCACTGCCAGTGCTGTAGGGCCCATGCTCAGTTCTGTGGCACCATCCCACCACCCTGCCCCAATATCACCCATGCAGAGCTCTCTGCCTCAGACCTTTCTATGCTGCCCAGAGATCTGTGCGCCCAGACCTTCTCAGGGAAGGGCCTCACACTCTGCTAAAAGGGCTTCTGGCTGCAAGGACAGTCCCAGAGAGCTGTCTTGCCTGGGTCACATGCTTCCAAACTACTCTGGCTATTTCAGGCAACCAAGAGTTTGCAACAGAAAATTGTGTTTCCAAACTCTGAGAGGCGTCTAGCTTTGTCCTTACAGATACAACCTGCTCCAGTTTGACCTCGTTGGGAGGAGATTCTGATGGCATTGTAAAGAAAGATGACCTTCAGACCACTGTTTCTTTTTGACCCAAGGGGAAGAGATTGCCAAAGCCCCCAGCCATGACTGCCTCTTATAATTGGCAAAGCTACCATGGGGAAAAAACTACTGTTTCTTCAACCACCATGGGAAGCAAAGGAGATAATGAGGTAGTTTCCCATACCCTTCTTCCTCCCAACTCTTGTGCAGCTGATCTCATCTACAGCCCTGGCTGTTCCCCACTGTGCCACCAAGTGGTGGAAAGAAAGTGTGGGAGGCACCGCAAACAGTGCTGTCCTAAGTGTAGGCCTGTGAACTCACTCCATGCCACCTGGAGAACAGAGTCTGACAGGAGCGTTCGTTTCTGGTAGTGAAGCACCAGTGATGTCTCATAGAGCCTGACTGTGGCGCGTGCGCATGCACACACACACACACACACACACACACACACACACATACACACAAAGATGGAGACGGTGCCTGTCACCACCCTGGAGAAAATAGCCTGTAGGGCAAGGAGAAGGGGCAAGGAAGCCATGTTGTTAGCAACAGCTAGCACAAGGGTAACCAAGGGCCAACACGGTTCTTCGGTCCAGTGGGAACCGTGAAAGGGGCTGGGCTTGAATCGATGTCGAATTGTCCTTCTCACTCTGTTAGATCCAGAACGGTGTGGACCCAGGGCTGGAACTGAGAGGTGCTGGAAGGGCTCAGCCTCAGGATTCCATGCTCGTTAGTGAAGGAGCAGTGTTTGGGCTCTCCAGGAAGCAGTCAGTGAAGCAGAGCTGTCCTCAGGCCAGGCCCCTCCCTCCAGACTACATCCCAGCCTGAGTATTCTGCACCTCCGCTGTCGTGATTATCTTGCCATAGCCAAGTTGCCAAGTAGATTGTCTTGACCAAGTAGAGTAGCGTACTGGCCTCCCTGTTTCTCTCCACCCTCGACTTTGGGCACAGCCCTCAACTTTTCCTCGAGTACCAGAAAGATCTTTTCAGCACAAGTCAGTTTTCTTGACCATGCTCAGGTTCATCAGCTAAGTCAATGTAGGAAGAAACTTGTGGGGCCTGCATGAGCACCCAGGAGAACAACGTTCAGGAAGTGGGTGCTTAAGGGCTTCGCTGAGTAGAAAAGTCTGGGCCAGTAGCTGGGGTGGGGCCTCCATGCTAACCCGCAACCAAACTGGTTACCCAGGACTGCCCTGACCCTGCTCCACATTCAGCCGTGCTCCAGAAAATGTCAAGGCCATGTTGAAGAACATTAGAGATGTCACTCTTCACGTAATTTTCAAGACTGTTTCTAGAACATTCCAAAACAATAATGGCAAAACCAGGTTACCAACAGGATGACTACCATGATATCTATGACTCAAAATACCAAGTCAGGGTCTGATTCCAAAAAAAGAAAAACCTGCCACAGTGATGTCTCTAAAATATAACACAGTTAGACATTAAAAGGTTTAGGATATCTTTTTTTTTAAGTAAGCACTTAATGGACATTTATTGAATGTGTCCTCTTTGTGTCATCAAGAAAATATGCCTAAAATCACTGTGGGCTTTAAATACACAGCATCTGGATGTAGCTCCAGAAGCGCCATTCATTCTGAGAAGAGTACGAGGGAGTCTGGGCATTCTGGCCACCCTAATGCCTGCCCATGTATTCTTTGGCTCTAAATCACTCGTGTCTCTACTTCATTCTCCTGCTCAGGTGTTAAAAGCACTGGCTACTCCTATAAGAGGACTAGATTTGGTCCCCAGCACCCACATGGCAGCTCACAAGTGTCTGTAACTCCAGTTCCAAGGGTCCCAAAGCTCTCTTCTGACCTTCATGGACACTGCATGACTGTAGTACACACACACTCATGTAGGACACGAATCCATATAAAACAAATAAAATCTTTTAAAAAGAGAAAGATTGTCAGTTAACCCTACCTGCTTGGTACAGTGTAGAATACAGGTGTCTTTTAATGCTTCTGGAACCTTCTTGACTCATCCATCACTGGGATACAACCATGCTCTGTATTACCTGGCAGTGTGGTATATGTCTGTAATCCTAACACTTGGAAATCAGAGACAGGATGACGAGTCCAAATCATCCTCCACTATGTATCGAGTTTGAGACCAACAGGAGGAGGCCCAGAAAGCTCAGGTGGGACCATTGTCCCAGCTATAGCTGGATGGCACACGGACCTAATGTTCAATCCTCCTTTCTGGAAGGGAGGAGATGGGAAGGTACTCTATGTAACCTGGAAAAGCTGTCATTCTCAGATCTTCGGACAAGGAGACATTTCCGTGGTGAACAGTTTGGCCCTTGAGAAATGGGAGATTTCAGTGTCTTAAGGATAGCTCTGGTACCTTCTGCTGTCATGGGGACAGAGATTAGCAAACAATATGCACCCAGGATTTGGAGTTGCTGGAAAGGCCACCCAGAAGAGTCCATAGTACATCACTATCCAATAGTCACTGAGGTCCCTGGTACACCTAATCCCACAAGTCACCCTGTACTTGCTACTGGGGCCTTTTCCTGCAAACAGCAGCTGGTCCCAGCTAGGTTCCATGGCTGCCCATCTGCTCCTCACCCTCCTGGACCAGAGATTCACAGATGTGTCTAAGCCAGCCCTTGTCCTTAGAGCATCTCACCCCATTCCACCTGCCTTAGATCAGTAGCTCACATGGGGATTTGCATCTTTCCCATATGGCTAGCCTCCTACATGTAGCATGACCCCAGATATCCCTCCTGCCTCCCTCCATCAAGCCCTTTGCTCATGCCCCTCACCTGTCAGGTAAGAGAGCAGCCAAAGGCAGACTTAAATGTCTACATTAGAATTCTGGCTCCAGTGACTCACTTAAACTCTCTCTGCTGTAGTTCCTCATCCAGAGATAAAAATCACTCCACAAGGCACCTCAGGAGCTGAACAGATTAAGTTAGTGCACACACTCGAGCACACACACACACACACACACACACACACACATCAGGGCACTGCATCTGCCTTAAGTGTGCAGAGAATTATTACTCAGCTCCCCTGTAAGCCCCTGGGGACTCATACCCACAAGCACTGGACCCAGTGACCTCCAAGAGGGCTTCTGCTCCATCCACCTAACAGCAGCTTTAAGAAGCCGCTTCAGAAGATGTTCTAAAACAAACAGACCTTAAGAACATACCAGAAAGGCTGTCAAGTAAAAGGCCTGCACACTAGCCGTGTTCCCCTCAGTTCTTTCTAACCCCCTTGTTCTCTCTGCTGGGTTCCCACGCTGTACAATGAGAATCATTTTGACTGACCTTGTTACTCCAACTTACGGTCTCAATACTTTTGTGTGCTGTTTCCAAATATGAGCTAAAAAAAAAAAAAAAAAGTACTGCTTTGCAACTAAAATAAAGCCTTACCATCAGGGGCTTACTGCCATAGCCAGGGAGCGTCCCCACCAGCCCCTCCCCCAAACCAGTCTGGCATGGGAGGGCCAACTGACAGAGCCTCTGCTGCCATGACCCCTGTTGGGGAATCTGATTGATCTTTGCTCACACAAACCAGGAAGCAGCTCAAATAGAGGGAAATAAAACTGACAAGTGATACTGTCACTCAAAACTTGTGAGAACTGGGGAGGTCAGACCGCTAAGATCATGGATGAACAAAGGCCTTGAACTTGAGGCTGTTGGGCGCTTCTGACTGACATGGCCTCTGCCTGCTTTTCCACTTCTGCCTTGCTGTCAGAGTTCAGGACACCCTGGGCAGGACCCAGCCGCTCTTCTGTATTCCTAGGCAGGGTAAGGAGGGTCCAGCCTTCCCTGCTCTTCCTGTGGACTCCCTGCTCCAGCCAGGCTTCCTATTGTTCTGTGGCTCACACACTATAAGATGCACACACAGGTGTCTACAGGCTGGGACAGGCCTGTCTTGCCTGCACAGCGGGGGACTGGCGAGGTGGTAGCTTCCTATTTTCACTTCATCAATCCGAAGCAGCTGGAAGGGAAGGCAGGGTTGTCATCTCCCGTGGTCTCTCTAGAAATGGAAAAACCCTAGTCTTTTCTTGCCAAGATGGAGTGACTCAAAGGAACACAGGCCAGGTTAACCCTTCAGATGCTTGCTTACTCTCCCCTTACCCAATAAGAGGCTGGACGCTCTCTAGAGGGGAGTGCAAAGGCCAGTGCTTGGCAAGTGTCTTCTATTATTATTATTACTGTGCTTGTAACTGTGTGGATGATGGGAAGGACGGGCCACCACACATATTTGGAGGTCAGACAACAACTTTGTGGATCCATTTCTTTTATTTTGTAATTACCTCTACGTGGATTCTGGGCATCAAACATGGTTATGAGGCAAGTGCCTTTACTCCCTGAGCCATCTTGTTGATCCAGCAAGTGCTTTCTACTGTGTGTCGAAAACCTTGTGCCACAACCAGACTAGATACGTGGTCTCTGATTTCATAGACAACACAACCACGAGAAGTCAGGATCATCATCCAGCTATAAAAGAAATGAGGGCGAAGGGGTGATGCAACAGAGTGAAGGGAGCCAGAATTCCAGAAGCCAAACTGTGGTCATTCGCCAGCCTTCCCTCCCTCTGTGAGTCTGATGAACCCTTTCCTTCTACTGCTAGTTTGGATCACAGATGATCCCTAACAGCTCCGGAGTGGAAAGACTGGCCCCTAGCTAAGTGTTACAAGAAGCTGGCGGAGCCTTTAGGAGATGCAACACAGTTGATAAAATCAGATTATTGGGGGGGGGGGGGTTCCCCTCGAAGAGGAGCATGATGTTAGCCCTCTCTCTACTCCCTAGTGGCTGCTTTAGTCCCTGCCATGATGCCCCACCACAATCTCAACAGCAATAACCAAGACCTGAAGTCTCTGAGGCTGCAGCTAAAATTGAGCTGGCCTCCTTCCAGGTCCAGGTGGTTTGCTTGGGAATTGTTTCACAGCAATGGCAAACTGACGCAGGTCCCTTCCTTCTCCCCTCCGACTTACTCTCCCTCCTATGTGCACTTTTAATTAGGATTACTGAGTGGCAATGAAGCATCATGACCAAAAGCAAGATGGTGAGGAAAGGGTTTATTTGGCCTATGTTTCCACACTATGGTCCATCTTTGAAGGAAGCCATGGCAGGAACTGAGAGCCAGGAGCTGATACAGAGGCTGGGGGGGGGGGGTGTTCTTACTGGCTTGCTCATCGAACCCAGAACCACCAGTCTAGGGTTGGCACAATGGGCTGGGCCCTCCCCCCATCAATCACTAATTAAGAAAGTGCCTTACTGCCAGATCTTATGGAGGCATTTCCTCAGCGGGCATTCCCTCCTTCCAAATAACTCTAGCTGTGTGTCAAGTGGGCAGACAATTAGCCAGCACATACATTGTTTGACCCTTGAACTGACTAGTTTCATGTGAACATTACACAAGCTAGAATCATCTGAGAGGAAGGAGCCTCGCCTGAGAAATTTACTCTGTAAGATTAAGTTGTAGGCAGACAAACATGAAGGGCATTTTCTTTTTTGTTCTTGATGTTGTTGTTGGTGGTGGTTTGGTTTGGTTTGGTTTGGGTTTGGGTTTGAAAACAGGGTTTCCCTGTGTATCCCTATCTGTCCTAGAACTCACTCTGTAGACCAGGCTGGCCTCAGACTCACAGAGATCTGTCTGCCTCTGCCTCCCAAGCACTGGGATTAAAGGTGTGTGCCACCACCGCCCAGCTTGAGGGTACTTTCTTAAATTAGTGATTTATGTGGGAGGCCCCAGCCCTTTGTGGGTGGGGATACCCCTGGTTCTTGGTTCTATAAGAAATCAGATCGAGCAAGCCACAAAGAGCAAGCTAGTAAGCCAGCTAGGGTCTTCTGCATCAGCCCCTGCCTCCAAGTTTGTGAAATCCTGACTTGACTTCCCTCAGCGGATTGTGACTCAGGATATATAAGCCAACCAAACCTTCTCCTCCCCAAGTTTCTTCTGGTCATGGTGTTTCACATCAGCATTATTAACCAACCCTAAGTAAGAGCACCTTCTGGACACCCAACTCTTCGGCTTCAGGTCTACACAAAGTCTTCACCACCTTTACTGGCCTAGTCTGGACCTGAATGAAGACAGAACTGTCTGTGGAAACTGCTGGCATCAGAATCTGCCAGAACTAGATTCAAATCCTGAATTTTTGTCAACATGTCCAGTACTTTGTTCCCACCTGAAAGACAGGAATACTGCCATCCCCCTACTAGAGCCTGCATTCTGACTATGCCTGTCTGATAACACTCTAAGACAGGAGAGCACAGAGGCACAAGGATGGAGGCATGAGATCATGGGATAGGCTCAGGAGGTATATCACTCGATTTCAGCCCAGACTCTTCTATTCATGACCAAGTCCAGAAGCTGAGGGCCTAGAAATATCTCCTAATCGCCACCTGGTCATCCCCAAAATGACAGCTCATAGTTCCCAGCCCACTGGCTTTGTGTTAGTTACTTTGTCATAGCTGCACCTTAAATACCTGCTAGAAACAGATGGAGTTGGGTGGGGGTTAAGTGGGGATTTATTTGGTCTCACTGTTTCCAAGAGCTCAGTCCATCACAGCAGAAAGGCGATGAAGAGTAGGACCCTTTCATATCCGTGGCCAGCAGAGAAAGGGCACTTCCGTGGCACTCTGCTAGCTTTCTTCTTCATCTCCTCTTTATTCCACCCAGGCCCCCCCTCCACGGAATGGAACTACCCCCCCATTTGAAGGCAAGTTTTCCTCCTTCAGTTAATCCGCTCTGGAAATGCCCTAATACACCTGCCCCAGAGATGTGCTTCAATTTCTCAAGTGATTCTAATTTTTTTTTTTTTTTTTTTTTTTGGTTTTTCGAGACAGGGTTTCTCTGTGTAGCCCTGGCTGTCCTGGAACTCACTCTGTAGACCAGGCTGGCCTCAAACTCAGAAATCCACCTGTCCCTGTGTGAGTGGATATTTTGTGTGCCTGTTTGTGCACCCTGTATATGGTTCCCACAGAGGCCAGATGAGGGAGTCAGATCTCCTGGAACTGCGGTCAGAGATGGTCGTAAACCACTGTGTGGGCGCTAGGAATTGAATTTGGGTCCTCTGCAAGAGCAGCCAGGGCACTTTAGTACTGAGCATTTCTCCAGCTCTCCTGGGAGATTCTAAATCAGTCAAGTTGTGATGAAAATAGCAGAAGCTAATAGCTTAGACATCACTATTTCTTCTTAAACAAAGCACTTCCCTGGGTGAGTCCAGTCACTGCCTCCTCGGGGTCAGCAAATGTTTTACCTCTAAGTTCTCAGTGACCTCCAGTCTAGAGCTCTGTCCCTCCAGATCCATGCCACCCTGCTGTCTCATGAACATGACCAGCCACTTGCGCCTGGCACCTTCCCCTCCCCCGGGGGCCTAACTCATCCTTCACTCTGACCATCCCTCACTCCTTTACAGCCACACATCACCCACAACATCCCACTCCCTGACTCTCAGTTCTTTAAGAAATCCATTCTGTAGCTAGTGTTATCTGAGGGTTTTTTGTTTTGTTTTGTTTTGTTTTTTATGTTTTACACTTTTATTTTCCCCTAAGGACCTAATATATTTGCCCTTTTAAAGTATTGCTAATGCAAATCAATGGGCTTCTAAGTATTTCCCTGTCATTAGTTGCAGTAATCCTTTTTTTTTTTTTTT